>NC_032010.1:19238358-19239120 GCF_001865875.1 Lupinus angustifolius
ACCACTACGACCATCACTGAATCACCCTGGACGGTCCCAGACCAAGCCACTTACGGTCAGACGATATCGCTCCGTGGTATCACGTATCCTTTTCTAGGCATCGCCCTAAATCATACATCCTTCTCGGAATACTTTCTTTAAAATTAATTTCCGACTTTGACTATTTAATCCTAACACCTTGAATACTTTACTTTTTATTTCAATTACAGTGTTATACCCATACTAGGGTTATTACATACTCAACCAATCAATCCAAATAGTCAAACACAATTCCTGTTTCTCGCCCAAGCGAGGACCCTTCGCTCAAGCGAAAATTCAATCAACAATACTATTTTAAAACTGGGCATCTCTCGCTCAAGCGAGGCCCTCTCGCCCAAGCGACAATTCATCTTTAAATCTCAATTAAACTTAAGCGTTCCTCGCCCAAGCGAGACATCATTAAAATCCCTTTCTTTTTTTTTTTGCTTTTCGCCCACGCGAAGCTTTTGCTCGTCCGAGCGAGAAAGTTCCAGAATTTCATCCAAATCTTGGGCTTTTTCGCCTAAGCGGGACCCTTGCTCGCCCAAGCGAGGCTTTTGTCGCCCGTGCGAGGGAGTTCCAGAACCAAAACTTCCCCTCGCCCAAGCGACAGGGACTTGGACAGAATACCAACTTTTGCCCTTTTCGACAACCAAAACACATTTAAACATGGTTTTTCGAACCCCTGCACTTAGAAAAGTTCCCAACAACATTCATATACAATATTCAACACATTTCATCAAC
>NC_032010.1:19239220-19277314 GCF_001865875.1 Lupinus angustifolius
TTAGAAAGCGTTTTAGAAAATTTCAACGGTTGAATATGTTCTTGACATACTCATGAACAACATACTTAAATCTCATCAACATCCATTGGTTGAATGTTGAGAGATCAAGGATTGAAAATGGAAGAAACAAATGAGAGAAGGAGAGAAAATGAAGAGAGATTCACCTTATCTTTGAAAATGCAAAAGTGAGTGAGTGAAGTGTGAAGTGTGAGGGTTTAAGGAGAGAGGGAAATCAGATTTTCCCCCTAGGCAATCATGGCAAATCTCCTAGGGTGGCTAATCAGAAAGACAAATCTCGCATCCCAATGCGAAACGACCACTTCGTGGACACGTGCGATAAGCATGCTCGAGTATTATCGGCTAATACTCGATCGGATATTATAAATCGCCCGATCTTAATATCCGATTAGAATTTTGGATTTCGGCATTCCGAGTGAAAAATATTTAGAAAATAGGTATGGGTGTACTCAGAGTCTATATTGACTCAAAATGTGATTACGAAGCCAACGTTATAATCGGAATTCGATTCCGAGTTACGGAACTCAAAAACCACTTTTTGAGCGTACCGAGTGGATTTCGGCCCCGACAGTGGTTCAGAATCGACTGTCTCCGAAAATTACCAAAATTTACCAAAAAATAGTAAATAAAATTACAAGACTAAAACTCAACTAGAGTTTCGTCTAATTCTTTACCGAAAATTCTCAGAAATTCATTTTCGAATATATAATTAATAAAAATATTAATAAAATCTTATAATTCCAAATCGTAAAATTCGCGGTGTTACAGCTCATCCATCATCGACATCTCAAATTCACCCTTTATCGCAGAGTTGGCTGATACTCAAGAGATTGTGTTTCAGGCCTTCAACATATAGCACATTCTCGATCACTACATGATTTGAGTTGCCAATCGTTCTGGTGTCAAATATCTTTCCTTTGTTATTGTCTCCATACATGACAAACCCTTTTTCTTTCAAGGATAGATCTAGGAATTTTGATCAATCACTCGTCATATATCTCGAGCATCCACTATCAAGATACCAATGTTATCCATGTGCTCGTAAACATACCTACAAAATAGATCACTTGCCTTTTTGAGGTACCCAAGTTATATTGGGTCCTTTTCTATTAGTAACTAGGGAGTCATCTCCATTTTTCATCCAGACATACACGCCACTAGGTATACCATATTTCCTAATGTAATAAGAGTAGGAAGTGTCGCCATGTGTGCCACAATAGAAGCATGTAGGAACATTCTTATTAAAATATTTCTTATTAGGCCGATTAATAGGTCTCTTATATAGTCTTCTCCTACGCATAGGGGGGGATATATCCTAGTCTGGTATGGTCACCAACATTTCTAGTTTGGCTAAGCATAATGTCTAACATGTTTTGACTCTCTATGAGTTTTGTGAGTTTTTCATTAAGTCTCAAATTTTCATTTTTCAAAGTCTCGCAAGAATCAGAGACTGTTGATTGACATAAATTATCATCAGAGCAATTACATGCATTACAAGAATATATCAGATCTAATGTTTCATTTTCTAGTTTTAGTTCATCTAATTCTTTCTGTAATGAAACTATTTTTTGTTCATTTAGAAGGATTACTCTTTTTCTATCAGAACAAATCCTAGCTAACTTCTTTAATTCATAATGCAATTCGACATAAGCATTATATAGATCCTCATAAGGAGGTGAATCATCAGATGAAGTAGATTAGGTGTCAGAATATACCTTGTTGTTTACCTCCTTTGAATTTGAGCAACAAGCCTCATCTGTTTTGGTCAGTAAGCATAGCTTGGTTGTCTCCTCTTCATCTGAGGTGCTCGATGTCGTGTCCTCCTCTGGTATGTCCTATACAATGTAGGCCTTCTTTGACTTGAAGTCCTGAGGAGTGCTCTTATCTGAATCAACCTTCTTGAGGTAAGTAAGACATTGAAACCTCATACGTCTTGGTTTACCACACTCGTGGCAAGTGAAGCGCTCTTTGTCACCCTTGCCTTTTCTAGTTGACTTTCGCACTTCTTTCTTCTCGAATCGTTTGAAGCCTCCTTTCTTTAGGAATTTCCCGAATTTGAATACAAGAAGGCTCAAAGTTTCATCATCTATATCTGAATTAGACTCATCATCCTCTTTCTCTTCTGTAGATTGAGACGTTGTAGCTTTGAGAGATATTCTTTTCTTTTTGCGGTCTTATTCTTCGTGCATTGTCAAGCGTCCAAGCTCCATCTCGTGCTCTTGAAGTTTTTCTGAATAATGTCGCCAAAGGCATGGAGTCAAGATCCTTGGATTCCATGATAGTTGTTACTTTAGGTTGTCATCTCCTATCCAGACAACGTAAAACTTTATTAGTAAGTTCTCCTTTGGTATAATATTTATCTAGAGCAACTAAATGGTTTACTATATGAGTGAATCATTTTTGAATGTCACCGATAGATTCACTCGGTAACATATGAAACAACTCATATTCATGTGTCAGAGCATTTAACCTGGCACGCTTGACTTTGCTAGTGCCTTCGTGAGTCACTTGTAAAGTGTCCCACATTTCTTTGGCACTATGAAACCCGAAAGAACTCATCATAGGATAGGACCGATGTGATGATGTTTTTGGCACAAAGGTTGTATTGAACCTTTTTACGTTCATCATCTATCCATAGACTTTTCGGTTTCTCTCTCTGTTCATCGTCCACTAGATGTTGTGGAACGAAGGGCCCGTTGACTACGGATTCCCAAATATCTGAGTCAATGGCCTCTATGAAGATTTTCATGCGGACTTTCCATTAGGCGTAACCTTCGCCACTGAATACGAGAGGGCGGTTAATGGATGCGCCATCACCGTCAAAGGGGTTGGTGGAACCTATTTATTTCCCTTAAGGATCACGCGTATTCGGTTAAGCTAGCACGTCGTACTAGCTCTAATACCACTTGTTAGGTATCAGTGACAGAATACACCTAGAAGGGGGGTTGAATAGGTGTCGCGATTCCCAAATACTGCTATTCGCACCAAAGCCCTATTCTGGAAAATCACCCAGTTAATTGATTAAAGAACTGCCTTAATCTATTAAGTTGCACAGAAAAGATAGTTGCTAAATGGCTTGATTGCACAACCACTCACCGATTATACAGAAATGATACAGCATATATATTTAAACATAATTGATCTTTATATGGAAGAATTACAATATTCAAATCATAAGCTAAAATAGGCAATTAAAGCAACATGAAAAAGTAAAAAGATAAGGGTAAGAAACAGCATGCAACAAGGTTTTTATACTGGTTCATTTTGCGGTCCACTACAAAACTACATCCAGTCCTCCCCTTCCGATCTCGGGAGATTTTCTTCACTAAAACTGAAACAAATGTATATTACATACACACTTCCAATTACAAGACCTTGGATGCTACCTTCTTGAATTCCCAGAACCCCTGCCTTGGTTTGACCATACTAATCGCCTAGGAAAACCTTTCCTACGATCTAGCATCAGCCAAGAGTATGTTCTAAACTCAAGACCTCCAAGTCTTGGTGAAGACTCTCTATATCTCGTTGGTGGTACGACACCAAGAGACGACTTTCCTTGTCACAAAAATAGAGTGTTATGAAGCATAAAATGGCTCAAATATTACAATTAAGAACAAACTATAAACCCTATACAAATATCACAAATTATCAAGAATATGTATAAGATCATAATCCTGAAGAAACATGTAATTTCTACCCTACGAAATCTCTAAAAGAAATGAAAGAATCATGCAAGAAAAGATAGAATGATAAACACATTTAATCACATGCAATGGATAATATTTTAATCCCTAAGCATGATATTATCTCTCACTATTCTCACATGCAATTCTCTTTGCCTATATGACATACAATGAGCACGAAAATATGCAACTTAACAATTCTTAAAATGAATGAATGAATGTATGAAGCATGGTGTAAAATCATAGTTTATATAGAAAAGTTGTTTAATGTCCAGTTAATCGATTAAGTGCCCTTTTAATCGATTAACGGGTTGTTGAGAATAACTGAATTCTGTTTTTCAGTTATCTGTTAAAATTGTTTAAAAATTGATTTCACGTTAATCGATTAACGCCTTGCTTAATCGATTAACTGAAATATTTTCAGCTAAGAGATTAAATGATAAATTACCTATATGTTATGCTTATCAACTATACATGTTTTACCATTATGTCATGCCTAAAATGCATATGTAACATGTATGATTAATGCATGAACATATAATAATCTAGATGACATGTCTCATGTAAATGATATGGTAGTTTTTAGAACTTGTGAGATTTGTATCTAGGTTTACCTAACCTAGACTCAATAACTAAGACACATATCTAATACTCTAGTTTAGACATGAAACTCTTGAGTCCTTGTCATGTTGATTTGTTGAGATATCTTTAAGCTTTCACTAATTCCTCTGTCTTCATCAAAATATAGACAAGCTAATAGTGTTATCTTGACATTTGCACTCTTAATCCATTCACTTGTCACCCTTACTATACATATTAATTTAATATGGGGCCATGTCTATGGCTTAACTCTATGCATGACGCCAAACATATAAAAAAAATTTCCGGCCAGATATGAATATTTTCCGGATTTTTTCTTAAAGCATCTCACTATATTCCTAGCAACAAGAAAAAAGGCAAACTAAGTGAATACAACTTTGTCTTACCTTTACCAATTTACCATTAATTGCTAACCAACATCAACTTAAAGGAGTGTAAGATATATATATATATATATAATCATAAAGTTTTATATTTAATTAGTGTTAAAATATGATGATAATATTGGTTTAGAATTGACTCAAGAAAGCTGCACTAAACCTGGATGAGATGACCAAGATCCTGACTGCATCAAACCTGACCGAGATGGTCAGGTCAACTACGCCTATGACACAGCCAGACAAAAGAGTTATGACCTAGACATTGTAGTATCTAACACAGCTGAGCACAAGAATCGTGACCGAGACATTATAGCCTCTGACCGAGAAGACATGGCCAAGACCAAGACTAATAACCCTACTGATCAGACATCAAATAGTTGTATTTACGTAGGTATTTCATCAAACACTTCTCACAATTTTAACGAGATTGCTTGTGAATCAAGCAACCATAAAACCACGTGATTAATTGTGTTTTGCTTTGTTATTTTTGGTTAATAGTTAGTTATGAGTTAGTTTAGGAGGGTGGTATATATTTTTATCCTATAAATATATATTCTTCATTTTTTTGTTCAATCACTTAAAAGCAATACAATTTTTAATTCTCTCATTTCATTCTATCTTGGAGTTCCTTCTTTCATCTTCTATATTCATCATCATATATGTCAATATGGATTACCATGTTCTAATATCAGTTTTTCATTTATTTGTATTATTTTTATTTATAAAAAAAGTATTATTTACAGTGTATGGATTTTATATATTGTCATTGTATCATCCAACATTTATATTTTATTTATCATTGACTATTCAAAAAAAGTAATCCAATAAATGATGGATGATGTAATGTCTGTATATAAATTTCTATACTAATAATAATATAGATTATACTATATATTTACTAGTCAATGATGTAAATATGAATGGCAAATGAACCAATGATAATGTAAAAAAATATTATACTATTTCCGGATACATTTGTTTCTCTAACTTAATTAACTAGTAGCAATAATGAACTTGTTTATACAATAGCAGCAAGTGATTATCACTAACATAACATCATTAATATGGATATAGCTCTATAACAAAATGAAACTCCAGTGGATTCTTACGATGCACATCATGATCCTTTGGTGCAAAACACATAACAAAATTAATCAAATCAAAGAAGTGGTGGTAAGTACCATCATGTTCTTAAATTCTTCAAAATCAAGTTGACCATCCAAATTGGTATCATAGTAAGAAATCATGTTCTTGCAATCCTTGCCATTCCACAAACCAAGCCTCTTCAACACACACTCTAGTTCTTGGCTAGTGATGAATCCATCTCCATCCAAATCAAACACTTTGAAGGCCTTCACAAGGTCACTCTCTACCTCTTCATCAATCTCAATCAATATGGAGTTGTAAAAGAACATGAATTCATTGAAGTCAAAACTCTTCTTTCCCACTAGTGATTCCAACTCCTCAATGCTAAACTTGAAACCTGTTTTCTCTAGAAACCATTTTAGTTCATCAATGCTCACATATCCATCACCATTCATGTCTAGCTTCTCAAAAATCCTCTCCAAGTCATTAGTGGTAAGGAGACACATATTTTGTAAAGAGAGCAAAATGGCTTATGAATATGATACACTTTTCAGTCTAACCTCTTGTTTAAGTTCACAAGTCACAACAGTTATATATATATGTATAAATATATATGAGTGTAGTATTTATATATTGCTAGTGTAAAAATTTACATACAATTAATATATTATTTATCATTTATTTGTGTTAGTTATATTTAAAAGTCAATATTGATTAGATCTGATAGTTGATGATATTCATTATATATATATATATATATATATATATATATGAGGCAAGACTTATTCTTTTGTGCAGTAGAAAAATGGCTTGACCTAATTCATATAACATGAATGATGGCGTGGATGAGAATGATCCAAGTCTCTGAGGCTATTTACTAGAAGTTTCGCAGCGTTTGCTTTGAAAGCAACTTTTCTGTATTGATGTTACCTCTCAATATCCAAGCCTAGAAATTTCTAGGTTTTGTATCAATTATTGTAGGAGAAGATAGTCTCCCACTAATTATTTTTGTATTATAATTCTTTAACTTATAACTTTTTTATATTAATTTTCATCTAATTATTTTTGTCCAACTAATTAGCTTATCAAAATGTTCTAACAACTTGTTTGTGTGAATATACTTAAAAATCTGTCTATACAAATTGGAAGGGTCATGTTAAAATAAAAGTGTCACATATTTCAATGAATAAAAGATAGATTTATCATTTCTAATATTTTTTTTCAAACTCAACACTTTTGTTTAAGCAAGAACAATTTCCTTGATCTACATGCTTATCAGTTAGATGTACAATGAATTATAGAATTATTAAAATTTCAACTTTCTCACTTTATTTTTCTACTAATATAAAATTATTCCTAAAGAGTTAGCATATGAATAATGCTATATTAACCGAATACATCAATTTAAGAAAACATCTTAACAATTAGAAAGTCATACATATCAACTTGAAGTAGAAAAACGAGACATGTCAATTGTTTGTAATTAGGAGAATTTTTAAACTAAGATATAATATTTTTCTTTTTAGAGTAATTTATTTAGAAGACATGGCATTTTTCATTAAAATATGGTTCTTTTTGGTATCATTATCCTAGTCAAAGTATATGTTAAATATTTTATATAATTGAGATATGTGATAATTGGAGTAAAAATATTAAATTATTAATGTATGCAAACTACATTTAAAATTTAAAACTAGTTATGAAAATGAATTCTAAATAATATGTAATAATAAATGAGATTGGAATAATGAGAGGGTTGATTAGGATGTTAGTCAAACCAAGTATTACCAACAAGATGTTGATTTAGTGGTGTAAGGTATCGTTAGATCTCAAAATAGCCAAAACGTAAAAGGTTCAATTAATGTGAGTAACACTTGTTAAGAGGAACATTCATGCATTTCGAAAGAGATTAGTTTCATACTTAAAAGAATGAGGAGATACCCTTAATAATACAAAAAACTAAATATTATTAAAATCTGAACAATCATGAACTATGTCAATGTCCAGAGTCAATAAGTTTATGTTTAAATCATTTGACTCTGTTCATATTAATAAATTATTAAATTCATAATAAACACTATTTAATTTTTTATTCCAAATGCAAAAACTTATTTTTACATAAGCAAATCATAAAATAAGCAATACAAAATATTTTACTATAACATAATTTGACAAATGTTAACAAAAGATTTACATTTCAATCGCAAAAACGCACATATAAATTTTAAACTTAATTAAACATACACTTATGTTCCAACATAAGCTAAAAGATAACTATTGTAATTTTAGTAATAATAAAACATAATTATAAATAAGTTTAAATAAGTTGAATAAAATCAATTTTCCTCTTTAAACAATGTCAGTTTAATGTTTTTCTGAAACTAATTGAACTGATTGAGTCAAATAGGTTCGGCTGGTTGAGTCACTAATTTTATGTTTAAATTGACCAAGTGAAAATGGTTCATGTCGATTTTAGTCAATACAATAACACAAGCACCGATCACAACTAGACCATTATAGATCTGAGCCACACAAGACCTAAACCACTTCAACAATCCTATATCAAACGCTCCCCCTCAAGTTGAAGCATGCACATCACATGGATACAACTTCTGATCACAAGTCTAAGCTTCCTTTAAGGTGGATACTATAACTCTGATACAATGTTAAAAATATAAGGTTGAGTTATCAAAGAAGAAAAAAAGATTGCTCAAAATAATAAATTATAATGATAGTAACATGAATGGTGATGTGATGATATTGTGCTTATTTGATGATAGAAAAGACCTAATGCTAAGCAAACTCCTAATGAAATAAGAAAAAATCATAAAAGATATAAAGTGATCTCTATCATGATAAATCTTTTAATGTATTCTAAATAAATATAAGTTATGATCATCACAATGAGATATTATCTTTATATATACATCTTTGTATCATCTAAATATTCTCTTAAAATATTATAAGATACTGTCAAATGCTTGGTTCATGGTCAATTCAGTTGGTCCAAGCACAATTTGAGTTTAATAAGTATGACCAATAGGAATGTAGAGCCTCTTTAGTATAGGAGCACATCTGCTATACTATAGTTTTGTGTCATTCCATATGCTAGAAAATGTAATTGGTCAAAAAAATATTTAATAATTATAATTTTAACTTAAATGGTTTTCTTAACCAACCAGAGTTAATAATACATGAAATAATACGCAAAATGGGACAACAGATGTGGTCCCATTCCTTTCTTACCCCAGTACTAATAGAAATTGTGCCATGTATCATTCAAAAATATTTAACAGGATTTTAAATAATTTTTAATTATTTTTTTTTATTAAATTATCAAATCATTCCGAACCTTCTAACCTGAGAGGATCTCAACCCCACCAAAAGTGATTAGTAGAAAAGCATCACTCGACATTTGTACTTACCCGGATATTAAATCCAAAAAAAGTGATTAGTAGAAAAGCCATTAGCCACGAATGTAGTCATAAACGTTCTGAACTCTAAACGTTTCTACTTTGTGCACAGAAGATGAAAGCACGCAACTCTTTCCTTTCACCAATGTACCTGACTCCATTATCTTTTCTTCTCTCTTTTCTGTTTTTTTATATTACATACCCAGTCTCTTATTATATTCTCTTTTCTGTGACTTGGGGTTCCATAATTTATTATTTGTACCAAAACAAGGAAAATAAGTTATGGGGTTTTGTTCTTCTTTATATTTCAATGCCATTTTACTCTTCTTTTTTCCACCTTTGTATTTTTTATCCTTCATGCATATCTCGTTCGTTGTGTATAACTGGTTTATAATAAAGTACAATGATCCCATCTTTGGATTTTATTCTGATCAAACACCAAAGTTGATGACTTTGTTGTTGAAAAGAAAAACCCAAAATTGGAATGTTTTTTTGTCTATTGATGCCTATGATTGCATTTATATAAAATACTATAAATGTATTATTTTACTTTTCCAGATAAGTTTTTTTACTGTAATGTTTTTTTCCTCATGAAGTCAAATTTCAACACAATTGTGTTTACAGTGAGTGGTCATGTCTTGAAGGATACGGTCCTCTTTAAAGGAAATTGAGGCGCGATTCAATCAAAATTTCCCGGGATTTTTCGATATGAGTAGGAATTTGAAAGGTTGTGGTTGTGATGATGAAATAAGTAGAGCAGAAAGGCGGTGGAGGAGAAGGGAGCTCAATAGTTGTGGCAGTACTTCAAGGACAACTGCGAAGAGTCGTGGAAATAAGGCGGTTGTAATAGGCAATAATGTGCATATGGTAGAGGATGAAGTCGATGTGGAAAACAAAATAGTTTTGGATACATCTGTTTCTCTCAAAGATGTTGACAAAGATAGTCATGTTGATGGTTCTAATATTGGAGCTAACACCAGCTGCGAGAATGACAATGATATTAGCAAAGATAATTGTGTTGATGGTTCGAAAATTGATGCCAACAATGATAGTGATGATTATGCAGATCCTGATTATACGATGTTTTTGCAAAATTTGAGGGAAGAAGGGAAATCCTATGTTTATTCAGCCATTGTGGGTAATCAGCTTGTTCATATAAGGTATGAACAAGAGGAAGAAGAAAATGATGATGAAGAAGAAAAGGCTTCTACATGGAGGGATGAGACTGGAAATCTAGGAGCTGCAGGGAGTGATTCAATTAGAAAACAGAGAGGTGACTCAGTGGATTCTCAGAAAAATTTAGAGACTGAAAAAGAACCTTGTAATAGAAGGTCACATTCAGGTGTTTCTAGTGTTCACAAGAACAATTGCAACACTGAATTGGATATTGATGTCGACGAAGATTACCTAACAGTGCTGATTTCTGGTATAAAAGATTACGATGATGACAGTTTGGAGAATGTGGGAACTGGAAATCTAGGAACTAGGGAGACTGATTCAATTAGAGAACAGAGCAGTAGCCCAGTGGAACCTCTCCAAAGTCCAGAGACTGAAAGAGGACCTCGTGATCTAAGGCGACGTTCTAAAGTTTCTAGTGTACCAAAGAACAATTTCAATACTGGATTAGACATTGATGTGGATGAAGACTACCAAACATTCTTAAGTTCATATAGAGCATGTTGCAACAATGAAAGTTGGGTGCCTGTGGGACATAAATTAAAAGGGACGAGTTTGAGTGTTAGGTGGAACTCACGAACTTCTGATAAAACATTTGATACTCCATTTTTGCAGTCCGATTATGATGAAGATTACCTACTATTCCTAAATTCTAATCCGATCATTGATGGCGAGCCATTAATGGGTGACAGGAATATCACAAATGTGGAGGGTGGCAGTAATTCCTCCGACTTGGATGATTTAGTTCTTCTAGAACCTAATCAAATTGGTGAAAACACTCCCTTCATTCCTTCAAAAATGTTCGATTCATCTGTAAGTGTTGTTAACTTCAGACAGCATAAATTTATTTCATAGTCACACACATACACCTTATTAAGCAATTTCACAACAATTATTTTATAACTTTTTGTCTTAGTGTGTTTAGTGCCTTGAAAATGAAACAAACCAAAGGCAATTCCCTGCTTGTGATCAGTCTCAGTTTAGGAGAAGACTAATGGAATATCTTGAAAAGCCATATAACCAAGAAGAGTATAATGGTTATCTGACTGAAGTACATCGTCAAAGGCATAAGGATCGTCATTTTGAAACACGACAGGGGGTGGTTAGATCATACCCTACATATGGTTTCAACAAATCATATCTTCAGTTATACCCTGGTAGATCCAATATCTTCTCAATTTATTTCTGAATTTGTAGATATTGCTTTTTCAGTTAATAAAATTGTAACACGAAGTTTAGTTCAAGATTAATGGATTTGGTTTCACTCCTACCTCTCCCATTAAACAACTCTCACTTGATATTCTGAGTGGACTAACAAAACTTAGTAGAATTATATGAATAAGATCAAATTACATTTTCCATCCCTCTTGTCACACAACATGCAAGGCTGCAACTACTCCATTCCATTTCATGTTTGTGTTCATCCTACCGAGATGGTGTATGTGTCGGTTGGTATGGACATGGGTAACTGGAAATTTAATATAGGCTAGGTGTAATTTCTGATACAACATGAGTGGAGAGTAATTTAGAACCTTAGGCATAAATGTAATTTGCTCAAGAGCTAATGGATTAATTTATTATTAACAATGGCCACAACAACAACCACCGAGTCTTTTCCCGCTAAGTGGGAAGCTAATTTGTTATTGAATTCAAGATATATAGGGTAACCTTAGATTTCCCTTTAGTCAAGGTAGACCATGATATCTTTTATCCTTAAGTGGGGCTCTTGAACCTAGAACTCCGACTATTGTTGATTTTCATTCAGCAATGTATCTAGGTTAGATTTTGCTGATGTGACATCATTTCAATATTTCTGAAAGTATGTGGTCTGTACCAGTTGTTAGGTTGCTTAAATTGCTTGTATTGCATAATTTTGTCTATAATATCTTCAAAGTCCTCCATCAATTATTTGTTTCATCTTTGTGCAGATCTAGAAAAAGCAATTGCTGAATTCAAGGAGCCACGTAGGGTTTTGTTTCTCTTACGTGGATTTATCTTCTGGTTGCAAGTAAGCCATTAGTTTCATGTTGACATGATTTCCTCTTTTAGATCTTTAATGTGTAAGCATATTGAACTATTACTTTCATAAATTACATTTCATATTTTTCAACTTCTTGAGAGCGAGCAAGCTTAGTTTCTTTTTAATGGTTTACTTGGAGGTAGTGGGTTTTTATATGGTTTCAAATTGATCCCTTCCTAGTGGTGATTGCTCTAGATCTGTGTGCTGCAAAGAAAGTTCTTACAGCTAGGTTATAATGAGTGCATCTAATAAGTTTCAAACGAGGATCCTCTTACCATTTTATTAAATGAGTGTGGCTTCCGGGAAACAACCTCTCCGCTTGCGGGGGTAAGGATGCATACATCTACCCTCCCTAGACCCCATTAAGTGGAAGCCTTGTGCACTTGGCTGCTCTTTTTAGTGTGTCATTAGATTCCCTCTTTGAGGAATGAAGAAATTCAATATTGTAAAGATCAAACTTAGTTAATTGAAATCAAACATCTTATTTCTCTCCAGTCTATTTTTACTGAGTTATATTGGTAAGTAAGCCAATCTGGTTTACACTTTTTAATCTTTTTCCTGTTAGTCTGATGATATATTTTTAAGGGGCAGAAAAAGAAGACCTTTTTAAAACCCAAAATTGAGATAAGTGGAGTGAGGAGAATGAACCATTCTGAAGGTGTGGGAAGTTTGAAATGATGACCTTAGATTTTAGTACTCAAACTCTTACTGAAAGCCTAGAAGCAGGACTTTTGTTCTTTTTATTTAGTGTACATGTTTTATCATGTGTACCCCACAGATGCATGGAGAAATAATTTCTACTTTCTAGATAAGCATTGCTTTCTTTCCTCTTCTAAACATTCCCCCCTCGGAAAGACTAACGATCTGTGCTTGACTATGGCATTGTGCAAGCAAAAAGGAGATAATGAATACAATAAATAACAATTTTGAGTTTTTTTGACAATGCTGCTTGCTACAAACATTTAAAACAACTGTTTAGCAAAGTTGTCCACTGTCAATATTTACTTTATCTCACAATTTTGGGTTAGATAAAATTCTTCCTAAAGTGGCAACTCAGAGATTCAAACTTTTGACATTGCAGTTGTAGTCCACTTTCACCTAGACTAAATAATGGTGGTTACTTTGTATAGTTCTATGTTTTTTAGTGGGAAATATCTGTGAATTCTTGTACATATCTTCTGCTAATCAATGTGAATCGCATGTGATGCTAGTGATCCTGATGTGTTTTGGCTAATATTTGTTTTGCAGAATTTAATCTACGACCATGATGGAACATTCCAGCCTTGGCGTGACGAATCATGTTTGGAGATTTTACGAAAAATGTAAATATGGAATTCTTGCTAATATCTAAGATTTGGAAGCTAGAGTTTAATAAACTTCAACATGTAAATATGGAATTATTTTTGGGTAAAGTTGCACACATCTACCCTGCCCAGATCCTACTAAGTGAGAGTCTCGTGCACTAGGCCACCGTTTTTATATAAATTTATCATATTTAGATTTGCCTAGGTTAAGAAATGGGGGTCTCAAATTCGAAGTTCTAAAAATTGAAGGTGTGCATGATTCAAATGTTACCAGCCCATGGATTCTATGACTATAGTGAGTGCATCCAAATTGATTGCAGCAAATCCAAATTTATGACTTTTTGATCTAGTTGGTAAAAGAAAGATGGCTAGTGTTGTCTTCATTAGGAGCTCTTTAAGGAAGTCACATAACATGTTCATAATTTTTTCCTCATGTCCCTGTGATTCTCTGAGGGGTTTGGTTTGTAACATGCGGGAAAACAAGTGTGCTTCATAAACTTGTGTTCGTTGTTCAGTACAAATGCAAAATGCACTCATTTGCAAAATGCACTAAAAACAAGTGTACTTTATTGAAGTTTTTTTTAGGAATCAAACTTTTGTGATATTAGAGCTCACCAGAACTAGGTCATGTCTCACGGCTCAGATAGCGTTGAAATATAGACAAAGTTCTCACTTTGGCAGGCCGGTCTTAGTATTTTTTGGGTTCTAGGACGAAATATAAAACAATTTATAAATTGCATCAAATAAAACAACTATTATATTTGTTTTGAAGTGTAATATTATTGTATATTCGAAATCTAATTTATATTAGATATGTGTTGAACCTTTTAAGATAAAGTTATATTGGTAGGTTATGTCATTCATAATTCCTTTATGTCTTTTGAACCTTGCAATTCTTGTTTTCATAAAGTTGTGTCTTTTAATAGGAGAAAAAAAGGATGGGCTATAAAGTAAAATTTTATACATACATAATCACTCTATCATCCTCTAATCATATTGAATCATCATTATTTAAATTATATAAATAATATATTGACTACGTATAAATATTACAAGAAAACTAATCATTGAATTCATACAGCTCAAACAGATGTGTTGCAGGGACCAATTGAACGAATAAAATAAGATAATATTCTATATAAGCTTTTATATGTTTTTTATATGCCTTAAATAAAAGTCATGGACCTAAAGCCATCGTTCATCTACCCTACCCCATGTGAGACATGAGTTGAATCTTTATCGGTTGAATTCACATTTCTTGATAAACTAAAAAAATCTCAACTGAGTTTTGTAATAAAAGTAGGTTCTCATTAAAAAGATAATATATCTTTCAAGAGTGATGAATAAGTCATTTCAAATGAAAATTTATTTATTGTATTCTTGAGCTAGAAATCTTTCTTTCTAAATTCTTTTGTTCATATTATACACAAGTTACACGACAAGGGTTCTTCGTTGAAAGTTGAAAACATTTAGTTCATATTTTTTCATCCATTCAGCGTTACTTCCTCCAATAGCTAATTAATATAGCTAATTCTCATGAAATGTTCTTTTGTTTTTCATAATTACCATTTACCTGTCTGTTAATTATCATTAACATTACTGCACTAACCATGCTTGTACGTACTATTAATATATTGGACCAGTCTTGCCAAAACTCAATTGTTTGTATCAAAGCTTTTCAATACTTCCGTGGGCACAATTTCATTACCCAGAAGTCCCTTTTACAAATTATTGAAGACAATCAACTTAACTCACTTAGCACACCCGAATATACATGGCATTACAATTTGCAAGTGAAAGAAAATACTATATTATTTTTCGAAGTAAACTAAGCTTGCTGAACTTTCAGTTCTCAACAATAGTGATAGAGTCAAGTAAAACTGAAGTATATATCAAAACAGTGGTTCCTGTAGTGGCACACTCAAGTTTAGAGACTCAAGATTTTCACTATTCAACTGCTCTTGGAGCAGGTAGTTTTTCTTTCTCTATATTTCAGATGTTATTGTACAGTGGTAAATACAGTAAAAAAGTGTGGGGAAAAAAGATTACAGAAATTACCTCATTTACAGTTGCCTCCCTCCGGTCTTCCACCACCCGCCTAAAGATTGCAGGCTAGGATTGAGATGATTTCATTATTAGAACCGGTTTAATAAGATCATCCAAGTTATCCAACTGTAAATCCAAAGAATCACTGTCACATGCTGCTTGCTCAAATGATTGGTCAATATTTTCTGTAACTTCTTCGTCAACATCAAAATAACCATCAAGGCCAATGTAGTCGGGAAGTTCTTCAAGGTCGTCATCATTCTGTTGATGTTGCTTTGGAGCCACGACCATCCCAGGTTCATAAACATGAATGGGACTAGAACCAAAGTAACGCCCTCTACTATTCTGATCTTCGGATCTCTTCCTTTTCTTTCCCTTGCTTTGTCTTAAGGGGTGGTGAAGTTTGCATTTGGTTCCATCACTACAAGTTCCTGTTGTTTCAAAAGTAGGACAGACATAGCTATGCTTCTTCCGACACTGAGACCATAGATTAATGAGTATTAGTGTGAGATCACAACAGTTTCATTTGAAATTAAAGACAACAAAACAATCTTAGCATATTACAGATCGTCGAACTTAGAAACAATCAGGGAAGGACTACATGCTGAAACTGACAAGACACACAAGACACAACTCAATTTGATTTAGTCCATCAACCTCATATTACTACCATGACCACAATGAATCATCAGATAAAAGTAAAGAGACCATTTTTAGATATAGAAGTGTCATGATACAAACATTCATATGCACAGAAATTGATCTACTTAATCGCAATAAAACAGGGGAAACTTCAATATTCAAATTATATAGAAACTCAACAGGAAATTAACAGAGTGGTTAAATACCTCATTCCCATTAGCACAATAACCCTTAAGAAATCCTTCACAAATAGATGCCTTGGGGTTCACATTGACATGTCTATATGGGCAATCTCTGTTTGTGCATAAGCCTGCCATGAAATTTGTCAGAACGATGTTTTAATATTATCCACTTCATAAAAGACAACTTTATATAACGCACCTTGCAAAAAATAAGAACAATCTGGCATTCTATCTGGAATAACCTGCACACAAAAATAAACCTAAGAGTTTAGAAAGATCAGTAAATGCAGCAGACCATATTGAGTTCCTTAGACCCGATATTTCACAGAACCTTATGAGTCAATTTGCAGTTAGGAGTAGAACATAAACCCTTCAGGAACTTAGTACAGACAGCGATTTTCAAGGGATCGTGAATATAAGGACATTTGCCACCATCCTTGTTACATTTCCCAAATCTAGTAAAAAACTGACAATACTTCTGCTTTCGAGCCAATCGCTGCCTGGCAGTGTGCAAACTCCATCTAACTTTTTCATTTGCCAATTTTCGAGTTCGCTTCTTTGGGTCTCTGATAAGCTGGTTACCATTGCCAATTCGGACATATCTGCAAACGTTGATGGCATCAATTAAATGCTTCACTACATGATGAATAAAATTGCAATCAACTAATTTCTTCAGATGCTTGTTAAACAAGACAACCATCACTGACAAAATTGGACACCATCATGTAAGATATAAAAGCCAGTGTAAAAGAAAAATGCACATACTCATCATTTCCAATCACTAATCTCTTTGGAATGTACGCTCTTTTGGCAGTCAAACCTGAAGGAACAGAAGCAGAGGACAGGGGTTCACCATCTACAAAGAACATTAAGCAAAACTTTGTAAGACCAACATAGCGATGGAACTTGTGAACTTGCAAGGAGAAAAGAAAAAAGCAACAACCAAGCCTTAGTCTCACTAGGCGGGCTCGGCAACATGGATCGAAGAATGTCATAATGCTCTATCATGAATTCTCTAGTAAAATGTACTTTTGATTTTTCTTGTTCATGTTTAGCCTATTACAATGCAAAGAATCATGGATGTCATTGAAAAGCTTGTGAAAATAGTTCTTCCATCTTTTCTTAATATCTTTGTCCTGCACCAAGGCCTTCCCCGCTTCACTTTAATGTATTTCACTTATCCGAATCTCTTGTCTTTCTTTCCCTACCCTTTGTAGGCCAATAGATGCTTCCCCCCTCCTTGGTACCTAGAGATTTGTATAACCCATCATATGCTCTATCACTCGCTCAGCACACCGTTTTCTTGGTGCCTTTCTTTGTTGCCTTGTATTTTTTCCAACTTTCTGTGTTTTCACACAAGGACCATGTTTTATAACATTCCCTTTTCACCTTAACTTTGTCTTGGACATTTTTGCCCCACCACCATAATTCTTTATCCTTTGTCCAAAGCCTCTACATTCACCCAATGTCTCCTTCCAGATAATATAATAACAGCAAAAGAAGAAAACGAAATGAAGAAATGAAGGTCATAATTCTAAAGTAAGTCCTAGCATGGCAACAAAAGAAAGGAGCTTAATGATTTCAGAATTTAAAGCCAGTCCCCTTTGCCTAAACAGGAAATCAAAACTCTAAACAAAGACTAATTGATGTGCACTATTGTATACAAAATCAACAATCAGAAGGAATGGCCGACACTGCTGCAGCCTCTCCTATGGGGTAAATTGCTTCTCTTAGCATCTTCTTAGTACTCTTCTAATGGCTGTTTCAAAAAGATTCTTTGTTTGACAAGCAAAGTAGCTAACAACTGACAAGCACTGCCTTGTTTATAACTTGGTGTGTTTGGTTCTAAGGATGATTTCGTATCCTTTGTTTGACAAGCAAAGTAGCTAACTGACAAGCACTGCTAGTTGATGACTTTTTGTTCAAAGGAGGAATTCATATCCTTTATATCTTAATACCTTTATTCCTCCCATCTGATAATATTTCTTCTTTGAACAGAGGAAGCAAAAGTCTCGGAAACCATAATACCTTAAAATTTTGTCCTTAGATGGCAGGAGAAGATGTCATCATTTCCAAAAAACGTTCAAAAGTTCAACAATCACAATTCAGCAAGATACATTATATACAGAGTTGCGAACATAAATTACAGATTTGTAATCTAACCTGAAAACATTACTCTAATACCACACTTCATCAGCGATAAATATCTAAACATATGAAAATGTATCCAATTGGCAACAGCACATCATACCCTACAAACTTTACCTTAAGCGGCCAGAGATGGCATTATTACAAAAGGACATTATCAATCACTCGAAGGTTTAACAATCAACAAGTTGATAGTTGATCCATGATATCAATTTTCAGTACATATATAAGTTGCAAATTTGTCATCTAAAATATGGGAGCCAATGTCCCAAAAACATGTATCCATTTGACAAACAAAACATATTAAGAAATGTAGAGATTGTGATGCAAGACCCAAGTACAATGGTTTAGATAAAAATGGAGACAAACCTGAAATCCTCTGAAGTGTCCGCCTGGAAGGATCCATTCTGTAACGAACTGAACCAATACGAAAGATGCGCTCTCCTATACAATCAACCACTTCTTTCAGAGTCGGAGTAACAAAGATAATGAATACATGCAGCATAAATAAGTTTTAATAGCACAAAAACAAGTAGTCTACAGCATTATAATTATCACAGACACATGGAAAGATTGATTCCTACTCTTTGCCTGAGAACCAATGAAAGTTGCATCTTCCTGCTCTCTCTTTTTCCTCTCTACCGCAGCAACAGCGAGTGTGGCTTCCTGAAATGATCATGAGAAATTGAATGAATAATAGTTAGGAAAGATCTAATTCACTTTAGATAAAACATGCATAACTAAAAAGGAAACTTCAATAAAAACAGCCATGGTACCAAAATCTAAACCAACCTCATTTGCTTGCTTCGAGTGCTTCTCTAAGGATTTTGACCATTTTAAACTAGACCCACCAACACCTAATACCTTGGATTTCCAAAGAGAAAACCCATGGGTCGACCTAGTGTAAACAGTATCCCTCTTTCTTAATAGAAGCAATTTCTTGCTGAAATACAAACAGTAATTGATTATTGCTGAGGCACACAGCCCAATGAAAGTGAAAAACACAGAGTATGCAGTAACAAATGCTCAAGTACCTGATTGCAGATAAGGAACTACGATTGGAACTTGAAGAATAATTATTAACAAAACCTCTTAAATATGTTGCTCTTTTCCATGGAAACAAATGAGGCAAAACCTTTTGATAATACCGTGAGTCACTGTCATTTTTGGAAGAATTTCCCCCTCGAAGTGTCCACACCAATGAGGCTCTTAAAGGTTTGCAGGAGCTCCCAGCAACTGCAAATAAAAATGTACAGTTAAATCTTTCTTCACCACTATAGTGAACAAGAACTAATATATGTAACAGCACCAGGGATCCCAGATTCCTCAGCCAATGGAGAGTAAGTAAAAACACTGCGTCTGAGAATGGCATGGAAGAAAACCAAAATCACTCCATTATCAGCTTAAAACAAACAAAAAAAACCTATTATTCAAACACAAAAGATAAAGAAAATAAAAAAAGAAGCCATATAAAAGCTGAAGAAACATTAGGCAGCAACTCGCAAAGCTGAAATTTGATGCAATTTCTAACAAGCATATGAGGGGAGAAACATGACCATGTATGTCTAGTAAGTAGAAAATATTAGAAGGGTGGGGACACGGCAGGCACTTCACTCCAGCTCTTAACAAATAAACTAAAATATTCTGCTTAACATATTCTACTAAGCACATCCCTTGTCCAAGTCTGATGAAAATAATCATTAGATTCATATAAGCACAAGTTAGAAAGATACATCAGGCAAAATAAAAAGTTCTTACGCATACCCTTATTTGACCGTCTCTTACTAAATCTCCTGTTGCAAAGAACCTTATGAGCCACTTGTCTGTCAGAATTTACAGTGCTATTAGGCATTGCAACTGTCTGGTTGATACGACTTTCAAATGTAGTCCTAACTAATTGATTTTTGCTCCTCTTGTAGTAGCCATCAGAGAAGGTTGTTTGAGCCTTGTCATCAGTAGAGACAGAAACATCCTGAGGAGTCGAAGTTGCAACCAATTTATTTGTTTTGGGCTTTATATATACTACTCTTTTCGCGTTCAAAGAAGAAACATTTTCATCATTAGCTTCAACTTGGCTCTCCTCATTATTTGATGGGCCAGTTTGATTGTTGGGAGTTTCATAATGCTTCGTTGCATTTTCACAAGAGTTTGGTGCATCATAGCAAACACTGGAAGGAGGTCCAACCAGTGGGGGGGACATATTTTCCTCTGACATGGTGTTAATAGGTGCTGGAGGTGTTCTCTGCCTCTGCTGAGGAGCACTTGTCACTCCTGCTTTCAAGATGGGTCCTATCACATCAACTTGCCTTTCAGATCTGGTGCTTTTTGGTAATTCGTCTAAGTCGAAGGAAGTTGACTGCTTAGCCGAGGAGATTTGAGGTGAAGCAGAAACCGGAGAAGGTTTCCTAACGAGACTATTACCTTTACGAATGTAAGAGGTCTTTTGAAAATTCCCTTTCCTTACTAAGATTGGCCCTTTGGGAGGAACTGTTGCTACCAAAGGCTTGATTCCAGGTAGAGAAGCAGAAGTATTTAATGCACGATGCCAAGTTCGAGGTTTTGATATATGGGTTGAAGAGGCAGATGTCTTTGCCTTTGACTTTGTCTTTGAAAGGGTGAAAGAAAGACCTTGGGAAGTTTTAGGAATGATACCACCTGCCTGATTTTTGCACCCGTTTAATTCTGAGTCATATGAATTCAGGCCCTGACTTTGAACTTTAGAATAATCTTCAGATGCCATCCCTTTAGAACACATATTTGATAGTGCATCAGGCACATCCTCAATCAATTCATCAGAATTAATAGTGTTGACTCCATCACCATTGGTAGGACAGGACATGAGGTTCTGCTGAGGAAGTAAATCATCTTTCGTATTGAGATCATTAGATTCCATATTGAGATCATTAGATTCCATCAAAGCACTTGGAGATATTTGAACAAGGCCTCTATATTGGTAGTTTTCTTCAACAGCCTGTAAATCAGTCTTTTCTCCCTTAATATGTCCAATGATTAAAGTGTCAGTTTGAGTACTACTTATAGGCAGAATTGGAATACTATTTTCCTTTGGCCTACCTTGCAACATCGAGAACTGAACATTTAGAATGGCTACATTCTCACACAGTGAATAAGAGGCAATGTCTGAGTGCTGTAATTCCAAATGCTCAGAACTCACGATTCCCCTATCTGCATCAATAGAATCAAAAGAACCTCCAACTAAAATATTGTTAGGCAATTTACTGATATCCTCTGAAGAAGGTATTGACTGGGCAATTGATAGAGTACCCATGCTTGACAATGCACTTTCTTTCTCGTGTGGTTGGTTATTACTGAAACTGGTGGGAACATCTGCACAAGATGTAGTGACCACAATCGCGTCGGTGAATCTCGGGTGTCCAGCAGTGACTTTTTTTAGTTTTTTCCTTTTAGAAACTCGTGAAACCTTATTTGCATCATCATTGACATTATTTTCAATGTAGCATTCAGCTTCAGAAACCTCTAGTTTCCCATGTAGAGTAGTGACCTCATCTGCACTGGGTTTGGAATTAAAATCTAAGCTTTGAACTGATTTATCTAAATCTTGTGAAGGACTTGGATTTTTCAAGAAATTTGAGGCTCTATCAACATCAGTTGCATAGCTATCTGGATTTACTGGGTCCGTAGATACACCCTCCATCTTTGAACACAAAATATTTAAATGAGTCTTAACTTCTCTTTCATTTATCTTATTTGTCTTTCCTTCATCAAATCCAACAGAAAATTTCAAATTTGACAATGTTTCTTCTGTGTCACAATTCTCAGGGGATATGGTGGCATCACTGGGAGGCACCAGTTTTCCAGTATTAAAACAGTGAACAGTAATACTATCTTCTGAATTAGCTGATTCATTATCAGAACCCTGTTTCAGTAAACTACTGTGTTGTATGCAGTTTGGACCTTCTTCAATCCCAGTGTTTCCTGAACTCAAAATAGCAATCATTCCACTACTTGGCACAGCTGTATCTGGATTTTCTTCCGAATTGACATTTTGAGTGATTGTGGGGGCCTTATTTTCACAATATGCCTTACCAACAATGCCATCATTGCCACTCTCAGAAACTGTAAAATTCTCTACTGAACCTGTATGAGTCTTTTCTGAACCTGTAAGATAATTGGAATTCAAGCAATAAACCCTATCATTTGCAGAATCACATGTATTTATAAGATCAGTGTTAACTATATTATCAGAAGAACAAACCAATCTGCAATTCATTTCATCCCCTACATCTACGAGATAACTATTTTGTGGGAATCCTATATTTGGATAGTTAACAAGTGATAGAGACACTTCATTCTGGCATAATTGCTTATTATCATAAACCATGTCGTTGATTTCAGACGTAATACCATTTAATGATTTAGTAACTTCATCAATATTTGGTATGCTAAGCAAGTCACGGGCAGAATTATTTGCAACTAAACAATCGAAATCACTTTGTTTATCATCAATACTAGAAGAAACATGGGATGGGGAATTTGAAATGTTTCCATCGCCTTCAAACCTGGCTGATTTCCCACTATCAGAATCTTCATTTGTCTTACATTCCTGTGACCTGGAATGTGGCCCCAAACTCAGTGGGGATAAACCTTCCTTCATATCTTCAGGCAATACATTCCCTTCATTTGGTAAAGAGTGCAAACAGTCTGCTATGGACACCTTGTCAACAGTAGTACTTTTCTCCTTCAAGGAAGTTTCTATTTTGTCTGGAGCAGAAGAATTTGGCAATTTAAAAGTGAGACTATCTCTTTGCACAGCTCCATGATGTGTATCTGCTGATGGTGAAGGTGACACAGTTGAATTAGGATTTTTGATAACTTTCTTCACCACTCTTCTAACAATTTTTTTCTTCTTGACAACCATTGTGGATGATTTCTCAGCACAAACATTAGTAGTTACATTTGAAAGTGTTGCCTCATTTTTACCATGAGAATTATCGGCCACGATGGCGCATGGAGGAGAACAAGTATCAGAAACATTCTTCTGCGAGCTCAAGTCCTTGGCAGAACTAGATGTGTCATTTGCTTTGCTTGGTGAGCTACCTAATCTTACAGAACCAGCAGACAGTTTAGCAGTTGGTAAACCAGAACGATCACTGTCAGACACCAAAACCTTTCTCCTCTTTTCTGCAGAACACATATCAGTATCAGAAACTGGAGTCTTATTTGTATCACAAACAACAGCAGAACTTGAAGGTGCCACTATAGCCTTGGCCACCAGAGAATTTGATTCAAAGGAAATATCAAGCTCAACAGGACTTCTTTTTCTCTCTTCAGCTTTCACCCCATGTCCATAACCATGTTGCTCCTTACCCCTGAAGTAATTAGAGTTATTTTCAGCTTGATGTTGCTCCTTACCCCTGACGAAACTAGAGTTATTTTCAGCAGCATAGCCAGTATAGCGTAACTGCTCATTCTCGCGGTTCCTATGATTCGGTTTTAATGTCTGAAGCCTAAGTAGAGCACTCTTCTTCTGTATCTGTTTGTGCGGAGAAGTGTGAGTAAATTCATGAGCACCCTCCCTGATGTTCCCTCTACTATTGTACCTACCCAATTCGTTTCCATAATAATCTCTTTTACCAGACACTATCTGAAAACCATTTTTATTCCCAGCTGCACCAATCTCATTCTTCGATGAATCACGCAATTCTCTTGGTCCCTGCCTATCATTGATCCACTTCTTACTTTCACCAATAACATTTCTTCTATCACCCCTAGTTACTTCAACCTCACCTACATCATATACACGAACATAACCCTCAGGTTTCAAATCAACATCAATATCCCTCACACTCTGACTCGGCGAATCATATTTCAATCCAAAATCCCTGTGATGGTAATTTTCTTCACCACCCCGACTCCACACAAACTCTTCTCTCTCCCTTTCCCTAGGTTTTGACTCATATACATCCATACGCTCCATTCTCAACCTGGAACTCCCATCATCTCGATCATACCTTCGGTTATCAATCGGCTGATATTGCGGCAGTGGCGGCGGCGGTGGAAGCACACGTTCCACCGGACGGTGATGCAATTGACGGTCAAAATCAACCGGAGAGTAATTCCGCGGAGGACGATTCTCAGGAACATCCCTAGGGTTAGGGTTCCAAGAGGATTGGTCAAAATCAGAGAAAGAACGACGAGGAACATGATTGTGGTGGTTATGGCTATTTGAGATATGGACAGGATGATTAGGATGGAACTGAGGAGGGTAAGATGAGGGATGAGCGTGAGGTGGTTGTGGTGGTGGCGGAGGAGGGAGTGACGGTGGCGGAGGAAGGTGGTTAGGGTTGTGATGGTGGTGGTGGTGGTGTTGAGAAGAAAGAGGAGCGTACCTTGTACGGTGGAAGTGATGAGAATGGTGTTGATCCATGGTTATGATCTACGACGGAGAACAGAGTAGCTTTCTCTTGCTTTTTTCGTATTCAACGACAGCGTTTCAAGGTTTGCGATAGAGTTGAATCAGAACTCAGGAATATCTTCTCTTCATGCTCAGTTACTGCGTCCATTATTTATGGATTTTTCATTCAATTATTGGTTTGGGCCAGTTTTTTTCTACTATTATCTTGCCGGACTAATATATTCATCTTATGGTTGCTTATATTGACAAATATCGGTTTTAGGAATGAAATCAATGATATTTTGGTTATATTAGATATTTAGAGGGTCAGTTATGTTAATATCTAAATCATTTTAAGAGAATAAAGAATTTCTTCGTACTAGATTTATCTTATCTAGTCAGTAAAAATAAGATATATGTATTATTTTATTTAGTTTTAGAAATATTATTATAGAAAATAATCAAATATAACACGTGTCGTGATTTTAGTGGTTGAATGAGATAATTTTTTTACTTATACCAGATGGAATATTTTATTTTCTTATTTTAAATTCAACCTTATTAAATTTGAGAAAAAATTATCCACACAAAATATAAAAAATTTATACATAGTTAATATATCATCTCCTTATTCATATTTGATCATCGTTAATTTAAAAAATAATACAAATAAATAATTGATAATATAATAATTATGTATAAATTTTTACATTAACAATGTACAGCTGTTACAGAATAAAAAAATATTTTGAATTCTCCAAATTTTGCTTTTAATGCATTAGCTCTTAAAGATAATAAAAATTCAAATGATCCATAAAGAAGTCAATGTCAAAATTATTTGTTTAATATTTTTATAATTGATTTTTAAAATATTTCTCTCAATAACTATTTTGACTCTTATTTATAATTTTTAAGAATTAGTTTAAAATTTTACCTATTAAGGAATCAAACTCAAAGATACTTAAACTTCTAATGACTAAATATGAAGATCCCTACTAAATTTTAATAGTAAGTGGTACATTAGATAAGGTAATATTGTATATGGTATTTTTATTGAGCAAACATAACATTTTTGTATCATGTAAACATATCATCACTTTAAATTGAAAATATAGCAACACGTTTATTTAGAATATACATGAAGCATTATTTACAAAATTATAGGCTTATTTACTTTCTTTATATCTTAATTAGTGATTTCTATATTATTAATATGTTATTTTTTTTTTCATGTACCAAAAAAAGTTTCTTTTTTTCATTTAAATGACCATGTGCATATTAATCAGAAAACCAAACATTCCCATTATTAATACATTATCCTATAAACATTAGAGATTAAAATCAAAACTAGTTAATTTACATGACTAAAATTAAAATTAATTAGTCTATAAGGAATTGAATAAAATAAAATAAATGGAGAGTATATCACTTAGTAGTGTACCATCTTATCTTAATATGGATAATATCATATTAACATAAAACAAACTAATCAAATTAAAAGATTATTCATGGGATTAAAATTTCGTTATTGAAAGTTCACTCCTAAAAGGTAAGAACATTGTCTTAGAGCACCCAAAAGAAATAGATATCTTTTCAAAATAAAAAATAAACAAATAACACTAAAGTGTTATAATTACTTGTTTATGGATCAACAAGGTGTTCGTCCAATATAAGGCTGCTAGTAAGGAAAATCAAAATGTCAAAGGTTCATAAGAATAACACTAGTTAGGAAGGGCAATCATGCATCTAAAAGAAATTAGTTATTTACTCAAGGAACGAAAGACCATTGATAGTACTAAAAAATCACTTATTTGTGGGAGTTGCAATTGGTACTCACTATTAGGTTCAAAATTTTAAATGAAACATGCTTGAAAACATATCTATAGAATAGATGATCTCCATTCATATATCCACACTCTAATGTTGGATAGTGTTTGAGAAATTTGGACCACTCCTTCCTTTATCTTAATTTTACAATATAACATCTTATTAATTAATTGTTAGCTCATTTCTCCTCCATTCATTTCCTTTATTGTTAATTTTTTTTATATGGGTCCTCCTTTAATTTCCATGAAAATAATTATTTGTTATGGTTATACGTTTATGGATTATAGCCCACCACCTTTTCTTCTTTAAGGAAGTCACAATAAATCTAGCTAGAAGAATAGTTTCATCCACATCTTATTAGAACACAGCCATATACTTTAACTTTACGTTTGAGACTAGCTAATAAATATACCTATTTTCCTATTAGTCACGTACGGCACCTTTTGCAAAACCCATGAAGGCCTCTTAATTAGTCTGAGTTGTAATTTGCATTAAAATAGGGAAGAGAGAAGGACTAGCGAACATAATATTGCTTAACAAAAATCACCCCATTCATGGAACTGTTAAGCAAGGGGATTAAATTAAGTACTTATTCTACCCGCCATTCGTTCTGATTGAGCATTGAGTCAATGAGTCACTTATTAAATTGTTTAACTTAAATTACATTTAAAATTTCTAAAAATGTCATAATATTAATTAGTACCATTTAATAATTTTATATTCCAAATTTTAAAATATTATCACTACATAAGTACTTCTTTAAACAATCAATAACAAATATTTTATCATAACAAAACATCACAAATAAGTTTGAAAACTTATTTCCTAACATACGAATTTAGTCCGGTGAATTTATTAGAAATGATTCTTCCCTATTAATATAATGGATATTTGAAGAAAATAATTAATCTAATTTAAGAAGACAAGATGGAGCTACACTTTTTAAATCTATTATTCTACTGTATATAATAATGCAATAGGCTTATATTATTACTATAAACTCATAAAGGACATTTTCAAATTTTGACACTTGATATTTTTAAGGCTAAAATTGTCATTCAAAAATAATTTTTTCTTTAGAAAAAATGTAATTAATTTGCAATAAAATAATAAGGTACTTTTGAATCATTTTTTAGACGTTGCTCTCTCCAATTTCAAACCTTCCCATTATTATTTTCCATCATTTTTCAAATCTCACTCTCTCTCTCCAATTTCAATCAGCACGTTTCATTCCCCTTATTTTTTCATTCATTTTTTTATCACTCACTCAACATTCTTTGTCATCACATCTTGGGTATGCATGTTATTTGGTGTTATTAAAAATATTTTTAGTGGATCAGAATTATTTGTTGCTTTTGTAGTAACATTTACTAAAAAGATAACATTTTTATCTAAAAAGTTAACAATTTTTAGGTATTTTTGCTTCATTAACCTTATTTCTTGCGTTTTGAGTCCAAGATAACAATTTTGGTGTTATCTTGAATATTCATGTTATTTTGGTGTTGTTGATAAAAATTTTAGGGGTCAAGCTTATTTGTCAGCATTTACTAAAAGATAACGTTTTTACCTGAAAAGTTAACATTTTATCAGAAAAGTTAACATATTTTTGGGTATTTTTGCTTCATTAACCTTATTTCTTGATTTTTGAGTTCAAGATAAGAATTTTGGTGTTATCTTGGTTATGCATGTTATTTTGGTGTTGTTAATAAAAAAATTAGTGGGTCAAACTTATTTGTTGTTTTTAGATCAACATTTACTAAAGGATAATGTTTTTACTAGAATATTTTTTGGTATTTTTGCTCCATGAAGCTTATTTTATGCTTTTTGAGTTCAAGATAATAATTTGTTATGATTTCTCATTACAATTTATTTGGAATTTCCTTGTGTTATTTTGGGCATGCATGCTTTTTGAGTCTTTTATATCTCATAGTGAATTTATTTTTGTCATTTTTACTATATCAATTTTTTTGCTTGCTTTTTTAGTTCAACATTACTAACTAGATTAGAGTTTTTACATACCCAACAACATGAATATTATCCAAGTAAGTTTTGCCTCTTTTTTCCTAAATACTTGCTATTTGTTTCTGGAATTTTATGCTTTTGTTTCTACAAAAGTTTTATATATTACTAAACATATTTAAAAAGTTAAGTTCATCTCTAACTATGCTCTACTTACTCTTAATACTCATTTAAATCTCTAACTATGGGCAAGTAACTCACAATCATTTAAGTACAATTTGTTGGAATCAAGAGAATCATATATGTGTCTATTTGATTCTTCTTCATATTTCAGCAATATTTCATATGTAGTTATTTCTCGTGACCACTTTCCTCTTCCCTATGTATTGTGATTTGCTAATGTGAGAAGACTATCTATATAATAATGCAAATGGTTGTTGGTATTACAAAAAAATAGATATCATCTATGATTGACATATGGTGGGTGAAAATTGGTGCAAATACATGCATTGATGGAGACATGTTAGTGACTTGGTGACTTTCATTGTTTTATTTTCAGATTAATCATGTTTTGGAAATTGGTGCAAATACATGCATTTCTTGCTTTTATTGTTTTGTTTTCAGATTAATCATATCTTTCAGGTTAGTGGTTTGTGTGAGCGGCCTTACTACTTATACCTTTTGGTTATACAACTGAAGAGAATTTGAGGTATGTTCTTTGGTTCTGATTTGCCATAATGTAGTAATTGGGAAGAACTGTATGCTTTGTGAAAAAGTTGGGATTGTAGGTTCAACAACGTAAGTTAAATCCATTCACTCTGATTTCACAATCAATTTTTTGGATTGATCTATCGGGTCTTCAAATTCATAGAATAAAGTTCTTGTTCAAGCTTTTGAATTTCTCATGAGTTTCAACTTTGTCTAGTATGTTTGGAAATCCTAGATATGAATGTTTTACACGTGTACATTAGTACATTTGTTTAAAGAGAATATCAATTTAAATAACTCAATATAGTTGTTGTTTAAGATGCAGTGTTTTAACTATATTTATTGATTTTAAGCATTTTACTTTCTTTGCGGGTGATTTTTCATCTCGTGGTTCCAACAGCTGTCGTGGGTGCTCTCAGTTATGGTTACATGTGGTGGAAGGTAGCATCTATTTGGGTTATTTTGTTAGTTTAATTGGTTTATGGCTGCCATTTTATTTCGCTTTTACCAATATTTTTTGTTTCAAACACTTCTTCCACAACAATGTCTTTCACTGCATCATTATTTGGATTTAATTGCTATCCAATGTCACATTCAAGGGGATGTCGTTCTTGAGTGCATACATTTAAATGAAGATTTTACTCGTAGGAGACGATGCTTAGAGTCATGTTCCATACTGCATTTGTACGATCAAATATATTGATGTTAAGTCGTGATGACATTGATATGTTGTGGTATGCAAAGGATCAATTTCCCAAGGACTTCAAAGCAGAGGTTAGTGTTGAAAGATTTATTTGGAGAAGGTTTTTCCCCTCAACAAATTGTCCCCGGTAACGGCGCCCATTTTTTGAAAGAGTTTTCTCTGTTCGGTGTTTTCTTTATTTTTGGTTAAGTAAGTGAACTCGGTTTTATTCTTTGTTCGTCATCTCGGCTTTGTTGAAATAAATTCCAACGCCGGTATAATGGTTTCAAGAATATTCCAGTTACAACTTACTTCTAATAATCATGTGAATAAGTTATTCCTTCTTTGCCCATCTCGGCTTTGTTAGAATAAATTCAAATGCCGGTACAATGGTATCGAAGCAATCCCCTATTAAATAATTATTAAGTACCTTTGAATACCATCTCGGTTTTGTGAAGTAAATTCCAACACCATTTTAATGATATTCTAATGTACAAAAGTGATGAATAGTTAGTTGTTAGAAACAAATAAATAAATAAAGAAAAAAAGAATAATAAAGTTAAGTGACCTTTATTTATTTACTCCCTTTCAGGTTCATTTTATTAACAAACAAAACTTCTTCCTTAAGAATGTTGGTATTAAAGAATAAATAAATTGCGGAATATAAATAACAATAAATAAAAGTTAGTAAGTTAGTTTCATCACTTTTGTATATTAAAAGGTGTTTCAACAAATAAATTTATTGATAACACTTTACTATTTTACAATTTACACCTCTTTCAAGATTCAATTGTAGTATAGTATAGGGTTATGTCGAACCACAAAGAATTGCCCATTAGAATGAATCATATGAATATGTCAATGCACAAATAATGAGTAAACATATTTTGGTTTTGATTTAATTTTGATATGTACATTTCACAAGGAATATAAACTAAGTATTAACAAATTCTTGAGGAGACAAGATCATTTTGAATGATGAAAATATTTCTCAACTTCTTATGTATTTGAACTAATGAGACAAGTTCTTATGTTTTACTTTGATTAACTCCAAACACCAAGGTCTGAAATCCTCCTTTTAGTGTATGTCCTAAAATGGTAGAATGTTGATCACTTATATTCACTATAAACAATACTACGTTCATAAAGAGACTAGGCTTTCACACCCTAATCATTGGCGACTCTAATATTGAAGTAGTAATGAATATAAGATCTTAAGAAAAACATGCTTAACTTGACAAATAAACTAAGTAGTACATGTACTTCTTAGTTTATTTGTTAAGTGTTTGAGACAAGTAATTTTTATGACTTGAAATCAGTTTTTAGGTGATCAATCTAAAAATAGCATTAAGAACTTCTCAAACAAATAAAATTAACCAAAACACCAACTTGAATGATTAAAATTCAAATTTAGAATAAAAGAAGAAGAAGAAATACATAATCAACTTTCAATGAAATTGTTAGGAGCATAAGCCATCTATCTAAGGATTGGATGCTTTAGGTTCCAAATGAGATTACAAAATGAATTTTTGCATCTCATTTGCCTTCTCCTTTCTCCTCTTGAATTATAAACTAAAAACTATAAAACTAGCCTAAAAACTACCTAAAATGAGAGGAAAATATTGAGGAAAGAAAAGAAATAAACTAGGAAGAATTTAGAATGTATGTACAATGTCTGAGAATTGAGAATTTCATGCCTTTATATAGGCCAAGGTGATGGGCGATCAGCTGCCCTATTTGGCAGCTAAGCTGCTGACCATTGGCCTCTATGAAGAGCCACTTTGACCCCTACTTCACCCTTATGGTGGGCTTAGAATTGAGAATTTCATGCCTTTATATATGCCAAGGTGATGGGCGATCAGCTGCTGACCATTGGCCTCTATGAAGAGCCACTTTGACCCCTACTTCACCCCTATGGTGGGCTAGGTTACATACATGGTGACATCTCCTTCTTCTTGATAGCCTTATGTCATCCATGAGGTCATGTTCTTGGTCATCAAGCAAATAAAAAGTAGGATGTTCCATGAGTTGACCTAGCAATCATTTTTTTGGTGGGTCAGGCGCTCAGCTCACCTGGTCCCACACTTAGCTGCTTGCTTGAGCAGCTTCGCTGACCTGGTCCCACACTCAACTGCCTGCTTAAGCAGCTTGGCTGGCGCTCAGCTGCCTACTTGAGCAGCTTGGCTGGCCAGGTCCCACGCTCAGCTGCTTGCTTCAACAGCTTGGCTGACCTGGTCCCACGCTCAGCTGCCTGCTTGAGCAGCTTGGCTGACCTGGCCTGGTGTTTGGTGCTTGGCTTGGCTGGACAACTTTGTGCTTGATTTCTTCATGGTGAAGCGACCTTTTTTTCTTTGGTTTGTTACTTGATTTTTGTTGGTTGCTTGGCACTTTTGGGCTGTTTTCTTTAAGTTAAGGTAAGCATTTGATTTTTGCAAGTTGCTTAGCCTACTTTAACTTAGGTTTCTTCAAGATGGAGTAAGCTACCTTCCTTCAAGGCTAAGTAACCAAATTAAGCAAATAGCATGTCATGCTTTAACTTGATTACTTTTAGCAATTCATTTTGAGCTTTTGTCTTGAATTTTGGCTTGAATTCTTGTCCATCTTTGAATTTATTCTTTAATATTCAATTTCCTACAAAACTCAAAGAAAACTTGGACAAGAATTAATAAAGAACTAATTTATTCAATCATGCAAAATTCACCTAAAAATGTTAATTTAAGTTGATTTTCTACAATTTGCATAAGATAAGTGCAATAAAATGATGGTGAAAAGTGTATACTTTTTACACTTATCAGTTAGTTATTTGTAATCTTTTGTGCAATCCATTTTCTTAAGGAGTAGGAGTTGAACATATACTCATATATTTGTATCAGGTGTTTCTTTTTGGATAATGATGTTGTTATACATGATCTTACCACACTCAATATGAGTGAAGTACAAATGAGATTGAAAGTGTTTCATCTGAGAAATTCTATCAAGTGGAAGAGATTTTCAGCAGTGTAATTGATGCACGGGGAGGAAAGGAGGAGTATGCTTCTCTTGCTTTCCATGACAATGCAGTGGATGATGAAAATTATAGAGGCCTGGAAAGAGAAGGTGGACCATCATGCTTTAAACGAGGGGAATAACAAATAGATTGACAAAATGGATACTGGTATTAAGGTGAAAGGCATATTTGTTGATGATGTGAAGTACAAGACAAATGAGAGCGTGAATCCAAATAATGATGCAGTAAAAGAATAGATGAAGGAAAAAATAATAGTTGAATTGGTTTATGTCATAACTAGTTGTGACAAGAAAAATGTCTTCCACAAAAAAATCCCATTCATGACAAATGTATTTGACGAAAATGAATATCTAAGTCCAGATCGAGTTCATATGTTTGATGTTAATGAAATGATGCATTTAACATACAAAAATCCAGAATTTCTTATCTACTTAAAATTTATGATATTCCCCGTGATAAAATAAAGTTGAAGATTGTCACTCATATAATGTTATTAAAAATGTTACACCAATCTGAAGTATTATATAACGGTACAAAATTGGTTGTCACTAAATTGACAAATCATGTACTCGAATCAAAGATCATATCCAGAAAACATTGAAAATGTCATATATATTACTTGAATGTCCATGTTTAAAATCAATATAATTTTTGCTTTTCATTGATTTACTAGTAGGATACCCGTGCATTTGCACGGGTGAAGTGTTTTATTGTTGACATGAGTTTAGTATATGAGTGCTGAAGTAGATGTAGAATACATGTTACAGGTTTTGGAACACTTTCTTATAAACCACATTTGTTGTTGACATTAGAGCTTTACCATTCTTATCATGTATTAATACCTTCAATCTTTTTTTTACTTTGTACTCTTGAAATTGCCACATATAATTGACTGTGGCTGAAGACTGGTCTTAGTAGGTATAATCCAACATTTTCCAATGATTGACCTTGTGATTTTTTTATTGTCATGGCATAAGAAACAATCATAAGAACTTGTCTCCTTAACATCTTGAAAGGTCGTGGAGATTGTGATGGAGACATTGATATTCGAGGAATATATATGACATTTCCAATATTTTTCCCAGACATAATTTTTGCTTCAACAACATGATTTTCCAATTTAGTAATAATCAATCTTGTACCATTACATAATCCTTCAGTTTGGTCTAAATTTTTCAGAAATATTATTGGAGTGTCAACTTTTAACTTGATTTTATGATTCGGGAGCCCAGAAGTTATAAGTGAGTTTAGAAACTCAAGAGTTAATATGTTGAATACTTCACTCTCATTAGCATATGTCATGTCAATAGAATCTGAGCTGAGGTATTCCTTTTCTTCCCCTACAATGTTACATAAGTTCATGTATTAGTATCATTTACAAAGATAGTTGCATCAAGAAAATATGTGTTTGAATACACTATTTTTTTTGTACCTGGAATAAGGGTTAGAACAAATTCGTTGATTTGATCCAAATTTCAATTGTTGATGCCAATATTGCCCTTGATTGCAAAAACCCTTCATTTTTGTAGTGTTATAATAGATTTGGATAGTTGGTTTGAACTATGGCATCAATTGGGTTATCAAAATTTAGAATCAAGAGTTCTTCTGGAATATCTATTTCAGCACAACCATCATTAGGCTTAGATAATTTCCCACCCTCCACCTTTAATATCCAATCTGAGAATTTTGCGATTTCCCTTGCATTTGAATTATTTTGTAAACACATGTTTTTTATGAGAGTTAATTTTTTATAATGGTGCCAAAGATATGATACATTAATCGTGGCATATACAATATCTGAACGACCTCCTTTTGGAATCACTAGTAAGATTTGTCGGAAATCCCCCAAAAAAACTACAACTTTACCTCCAAAAACAATTGAATCATTCTCTGTAGTACCCATTATATCTATGTGACTTTTATCAGTGCCTCAAAGAAATATTTATGTGTCATCGGAGCTTCATCCCATATAATTAACTTTGTTTGTTTCAATAGTTCTGTCAGTTCAGACCCTTGGTGAATGTTACAAAGTTGTCAAAAGTTGGTACATGTATCTTGAATTTTGAGTGTGTTGTTCTACCTCATGATAACAACAAAGAAGCTATACCACTGGAAGTTACAGTTAGTACTATATGCTTTTGAGACCTCAATGCATATGTAAAAGTTCGCCACATATGAGTCTTTCTAGTTCCCCATAATCATATAAGAAGTACAAGCATCCTTTATTGTGGTTAACTGCTTCCATAATTGTTTTAAAAATATCATCAATAAAATCATAATCTTACTATTAGTTGATTCTAAAATAAGATTAGTTTAAACTATACATTATTAATATTTTTTTATTCTAAAATAAATACAAAGAAATAAAATTCGAAAATTGTTATGGTTGCTACATTTGTTAATCTACTATGTTTAAAATTTTGTTTATGTTATATTTCTTATTTTTACTATTTTAATATTGCATCAAAGACATTGCATTAGTGACATTGCAATAGTAGAATAAATCAATAAACCCTAAACATAATATATCCATAATGAGTTGTTGCCCAAAATTAAAAAAATCAGAAATATTCCAAACACAATATAAATCAAATATGCATTATAATGCATACAACTTTATATATCATATGATTGTTTTTAATAAAATTGAGTTAGAAGAATCATTTACATGACCACAATAAAATTAAATCAAAGACATATTGTATTTCATTAATTTTAATAAGAATAACATTATTATGATATTAAATTTAGATTGTGAGTCATTATGTTTATAATATTGTATTTGTACACAATTTCTTGATTTTATAATTAATCTTATATGCAATTATATTGACTTGTAGTTTGAAAAACACATTATGTTAAGATTTGATATGATATTTTTTGGTAATTTTAATATAAATAATAAGAAGATTCTCATAATTGAGTTGTTATTTTTATATATTCCTAATAAAAATAATTATATTTCCCCTGAATATATCTACCATTGTTGTTATCCTTTAATTAAATAATTTGATGATAGTAATTGTTATTATTGTTTTAATATTGTAATAGTAACATTGAAATATTAGAATTTAAAAGTAAGCACTGAACCACAGACAAAATATATCTACAGTGAATGTTAATAAAAAATAATTCAAACAAAATCTAAATCAAATATATGTTATAATGAGGATATTTTGACACTTCCTAATTCGATTCAAAATATGAAATAATATATGTTACAATGAGGACAAATGACTTCGCAAACGAAAAACTTAGCAAACGAAAAACTTAGCCAAATATTGTAACACCGTTTTTTCAGAGCACTTTTAATTAAGTAGTTAGTATTAATGGATTAATTATAGAAATTAATCAGTAATGTTTTAGGCTAAACCTCAGTTGGGTTTTAATCTTGTATTATGATTTTCTTGTTTTCCCTATTTTTTCAAGAGTTTTGGAAAATAAAAGTTTCTGAGACGATTTCGGGTCGTTTTATCGAGTTTTCGCCCATTTTTTGAGTTTCATAACTCAGAATCGAATTCCGATTTCTCTGTTGGCTTCAAAATATTATTTATAGTCAAAATAGACACCAAGGTTTTCTGTAACTTATCTCTAGATAGTTTTCACCTCAAAATTTAAGTTTCGACGTTTCAAGCAAATGTCCTAAATTGGGAGATTGTATATTTCCGGACGAAATTATCCAAAAATATTATGACACGACGTTTATTGGGAATTACATCATATCAATAAAGTTGGAAGTCATCATTTCATGAGCCACTTACTTGTTACATAAGTAATACAAAAACTTTCAAAAGCCCCTAAATCACTCAACAAATCTTCTCACTCCACCACAATTAGACACATCACATATGCTAGTCTAAATCTGCTTAATTTGCATTAAATTTTCTGATTTGATGAGGTTGAGGCTATCCTATAAATACCTCACCTCATTCTCTCATTTTTACACTAAATTCCCTATACAAACTAAGGTAGTCTTTTATTTTCTCTTCTTCATATTCTTCTCATACTTCATAGAAAGTTAGAAGCTTTTATTATGTTGTTCATAAAGTAGAGTTTGTATTTGTTCTTTAAGTATTTTATGAAGGCATAACTAAAGTGGATGATAATAAAATCATATAAACCTTTGTGTAGTTTTTGACTTTTGTAAATCTTGAAATTTTTCTCTGTTCTTATATGGAAAAACTATATCTTTGGACAATGTTAGATGAGTTATTTGTTTGGAAATATTAGAAATTATTGTTAGTATTTGAATATGTTTAAAATTGATGATTTTAACATCAAATAAACCTTTAATGTGTTTAGGAAAGATTTTGTATTTTATTCTTGAAAGTTTATGATGTTGATGAGTTGTTGTTGAAAATGTTTCATTTTTAGAAAGTATTATGTTTTAAAAGTGAGTTAGCATATTTTACTCTTTAATTTCCAAGTTAAAATAATGATTTAGGATAAAAGATGATTTATTAAAGTCTTGACTTCATAAACTTAAAATGTTATGAAGCTTTTGATATTAAAGTAGTATAAAGTCTTACCTTAGGATTTATTTTCATGACTATGAAATTAACACTTACTAACCCTTGAGGTTTTTCCTAAAAAATTAAGAGGTGTTAAGATGTTCATAAAAAATGTTGTATTTATTTTATTTGACTTACTTTAAAGTGGTAAAAATAACTAAAAGATGTTTAGCGTAAAAATTAAATTAAAGGTCATTATTTTTCATGACTATGAAAATAACACTTACTAACCCTTGAGGTTTTTCCTAAAAAATTAGGAGGTGTTAAGATGTTCATGAAAATTTGTTTTAGTAGTATACTTAAAATAATGAGATTTACCTAAAAGTCTT
>NC_032010.1:19277414-19277699 GCF_001865875.1 Lupinus angustifolius
TGATGTATATCCACGGATTACGACATAATTCAGGTATAAGTTTTATTGAAAATCTTACTTTAAAAATTGTTATTTGATTGTAAGACTTTCAATGACAAATGATGATTGAAGGATATTCAACATTGAATCGGATGGAAGAAATCAATTGAATTCATTTTAAATCGGAAGATTTATCTTTGCTTAAAAAGTTATTTCGTAAGTATAATAATTATCGTCAGTTAAGTAATTAACGCTATTTTGGCGTAATGAAGAGTTCGAGAGGAGATCGGATCAAGTAAGCTCACG
>NC_032010.1:19277799-19309147 GCF_001865875.1 Lupinus angustifolius
GGACCTCCAAACTCCCTCACAAGTTTGGAGTTGTCTTGGGTATTAAGAAAGTTTGTACTTAATCATTTGCATGTTTGTTTGGATTAAGTACAACAATATTTCTTATACCAATTTATGTTATGTTTATATATGCAAATACCATGTTTACTCTTGAATTGTAATGTTTGAATGATTATTATGGGAATGATATGTATGTGATAATTGTTAAATTCAAGGTTTAAAAACATGTGATATAAATGAGAAATATTTAATTAAAATGATATTCAGGCTCTTCTCGCTTGAGCGAGACAACTCTCGCTTGAGCGAGAAGTATCTAGAGAAAACGAGTGTTTTAGCTTGGGGCGAGTGTTTCTGCTTGAGCTAAGATAGACACCAAGAGAACTGATTGTTTTCTCGCTTAAGCAAGACAGCTCTCGCTTAAGCCACAAATGCCTCAAAAATGAATGTGCCCTCGCTTGAGCGAGACAGCTCTCACTTGAGCGAGACAGCTCTCACTTGAGCGAGAGGGCTCCATACAGATATGACTTCTTTTTAAGTTGTCTGAACGATAACTCTCATATATATGAGAGCCTAATGGCATGTTTGCCATCAAGAAGTTGTAAAGGTAAATAACTATATGAAATTCTTGAAAGTAATAAAAGTAAGGAATTGCTTTGTTAAAGGTGAGGCTTGAGGGTGTGATATTATGCCCACGCAATGAGAACGTTTGACCGTAAGAGGCTTGGCTAGAGGAGTCGACCAGGATGATTTAACGATGGTTCATAGTGGTGCTGAGAAGTATTATGTTGTGCTCATGCAGCAAGATCATCTGACTGTAAGAGGCTTGGCTTGAGAGCCGTCCAGGATAATTCAACAATGGTTCGTAGTAGTGCCAAATTATTCTCTTTTTGTTTATATGTTAAGATCGGGACCCACTAGAAGCATTCCCGATGGGAGATGTCTTAGGATGGGAAAATCACTAGAAAAGATGGATTAAAAGACATAATTTGCTAATTTCGGTTATGGTGCATATTCATGGTAAAAATCAAGTAGTGGAGAGGAAATGTACGGGAGACGAATGAGCCCCGAGATGTTGAGAGGGACGGCGTTGATGGCGGTGATTCGTCAGCAAAGTCTTGAGGGAGAGTCTAGGTGAGACGAGTCCAATGGATTCCTGAATGAGGTATTCTATTGGATTAGACAGTGCTCACAACGCAAACTAGACGATATCTAACAACCCCTCTTTGCAATCAGGATCAATGAGAGGGATGCCCAGAAAGTGTTTGATACGACACCGTCCTGAAATGGACAGTTCCGTTGAAACAGATTGATCATATATCCTTGCGAGAAATAATTTTAGTGCGATCAAATCGGCTTGTTATGGGAACTATACTCTCGGTTATTTCCGAATAGTTATTGGGAGGATAAAGAAGTAAGGATGGTGGACTCATGTATCGTATTGCATACATTATATTCTTCGATATTGATTCTAAATTCTCGAGTTTTATACTTCATTCATCATTATTATATGCTTGTATGATCACATGATATATATGTACTCGTGTGTTGTCTTGGTGTATTATTATGTATAATTCCACGACGTCGATGACAAGTTTTTCATAGATGTTTTACTCCCTCTCTTTTCTTCTGGTGTATTTGTACGCATGTTCAGATAGACTCATCAGCACTGGTCTGAGGTTATCGCTTCATTATGTCCCAGGAGGGGACATAGAGTGTTTAGGGTAACCGACACACTTACACAGGTCCTTGCGACTTGGAGCTGGATTGGGTAAGTAATGACTCACTTCTGCATCTTCCACCTTACTACGTAGTTCGGGAGGTATCATTCACTTTGCCCGATCGGAGACCTGCAACCGCCGGACTTTCCGTACCGGCTGAAGCTCGAGGTGTACCAGAAGTTGTTAGGACCTGGCCCCAAACAAGATTCTCATCATCAGGATTAGCACCAAGAGAGACAGATGGGACCATGCCAAAGGGGTACACCCCGGACCCCTCGATGGATTGGGGAGCGGATGAAGTGGAGGAGGAGGAAGACAACGACGACTGTGTAGAGCTTATCTGCATAGAAGATTCAGTTGAGGTCATTGAGATCTCTTCTGACTCGGAGGTGGAGGAAGACCCTAGCGAGGCTTCCAGTGCACCTCCGGTTTAGGAGGTTTCTCTTTTGTTTTGTTGTGATAGGAACTTGTGTGAGGTACTTTTTGTAATGTCAATGCCCCGACATTATTTTCTTTGTATTTTTAGTTTTTTTTTATTTGTGGCTATGATTAGATTTCGCCCTTAAACAATTCTATATTTATTCAAGAATTTTATGAATGAGAAGTATTCAGAAAAGAATTGTGTTCATTTAATTATCTTCAATGTATTAAGAATTTTATTTCCGCAAGGTTTGAAAATGAGACGTATTGAAAATGGAATAAGGTAAAAATGAAAATGAATTATAAGTTATAGGTTACATAAAAGGAAAGAAAAATTTACCCATTTTTCTAAGATATTAAATATGAAATGATTTTCGAGGCATTACAAGTATAAGGTATTTTTCTAATCTCATACACATACATATATATATATATATATATATATATATAATATACATAGGACATGGAAAGCATATTGAGAATAACTTCTTTATTATTAAGGGGATAAAATATTAAACTCTAAATTAAAAGTACATGTACCAAGTCTTGACAATTTGTTTACAACATTCATTAAAGTTTTGAACTTGCAAACTTATTGAAATAAGCAAAGTTAGTTATATGGGATGAGACTAATGATATAAGTTTTGCTCCGAGACACTTGATAAAAGTCTTAGAGATATAATGATTACAATAACAAATGACTCAATTTTATTCAGAGTAAAGGTTGAAATTTTTTGAGGTGATTTCAGACAAATCTTGTCGATGGTTCCCAGAAGTTGTTGTTCAGATGTTGTACATATAACAATCATTACATCTTATCATTGACATCAATGTATAATTTTAACTTTTTCAAAGAACACGCATCTAGAAAATCATGATAATGCAATAGAAATCACCAAAATGCATCCTACAACTTATTTTACAATGTCTTCCAAACTTTTTCTTTGTAACAATTCTTTATTTTATTTAATATAATAAATTCAACATCATCTAATTCATTAACAACTCTACACCAACAATCAAATACATCAATATCATCTTTTATGAGATAACCCTCAATAACATTTTTATTAATAAATTATGTTTTCATTTTTCAAATAAATTCATGCAAAATACATTACCACCCGTGTGAATGCACATGTATCGATTAGTTCTAAAGAAAATAAGTGATATGATTGTAGAAAAGTATTATCAATGTATCAAAGAATTTCTCACTATTGTATAATGATATAAAGAAATTAAATTTCACCAAAACAGATCCTTGAAATATTACGAGGTACATGTTTCGTGTAACTGTGTAAGCAGCCTTCAAATATGTCTAGGACAGGTATGGAGCAAAACAAATAACCAAACATGTAATTCTGAGATGTAGTGAGACCTTATATCACTAAACCAATATTTTGTTGGTAATTAAGGCAATGGTATTGTTGTAAAAACTCTCAAACTCATGATATTAAAACCAAAATTATGATTACTAAGTGCAATTTAAAACACCTCACTTATATGCAATGAGACTAGGACAATCTGTCCTTCTTGATTGATCAATGGCCGTGAAAATGGGGTTTGGAAAACCAAAGGACACTTAAGGAAATTAAAATGATGTATAGTGGCAATAGCAAACCAATGCTTCATCTTTTAGGCCTAATACATTAATATATTTCAAGTATTTTTAACAACTGTAAATTTGCATACAACTTAAAAGTGAGATATAACATAGTCTAAAAAGATTAAAATAAATAATAATAATAATAATAATAAAGAAACCTAATAACTTACATAATCCTAAATATGTTTGATAATGAATTTGAGAATTATAACCAATAAATTCAAGAGGGTATGTTTTTCTCATACTCACCCCTTAATCCATGGTAGAGGTGTCAAAATGGGTCACTATAGTTGGACCGGCCTGCCAAAGCCCAAAATTTTATAGAGTTTGGATATCATATTAGATATTTTTTATTATATTCGGGCTTTTTAGCCCGACCCGACCATGCTATATGAAAATCAGGCTCGGGACGGGCTTACTCGGGCGGGCTTGGGCTACCGATTTTCCATATTTTTTTAATCTTTTTTGGAACGTTTGGCTTAGTAAAAAACCTTAGGTAAAAATTATTTTACAAAACAACTTATAATAAGAAAATATATAATAAATATTATGTTATGAGCTTTGAATAAAAATAGAGTAACGTCTATATCATAAATATTTATAAATTTAAATAATGTTATAAAGTTAAACATTATATTATTTTTCCTGCACAATATCCTTTTAAGCCCAATAAAAAATAATGTATCAAATCAAATTAGAAGGCATTAAACAATATAGATTTCACTTTTCCTTTCTTAATTGTGTACCTAATTAGATTTAACTTATACAACAAAAACATAATAAAGAAAATAACATTTGCAACAAATCTAAAAGACAACATAATTTTTCACCATAGTGAACTCCACACAACCAAATATAATATAATAGTTCATAATAAAAGTGTTGATAAAAAACACACAAATGATAATATTTTTGATAGTGTCTAAAAGTTTATATATTATAATGAAGTCCAAATTATGTTGTGTTATAGAGTGAAAGTCAAATAAAAATGAGATATTTAATAAATGAGTTGGTTCAAAATATATATGTGGATTTCACGTCTTAAAAGTTATATTGGTTGAATTAAGCATATGAAGCATGTTAGAAAAGTTATACATTAATATCAAATTATAAATATATTACATAGATGAAACAAAATAAATTTAAATATTTTTTTAATATTATGCGGGTCGGCCCACAACCCGCTTATGGCGGATTTAGGCTACAATTTGATATACATAAATTGTATCCAGACTTTTAGTCCGACCCGATTTAGCCCAAACACGATATGGGCTAGCCCGAACCGGTCCGGGTAGCCAGTTTTGACACCTTTAATCCATAGGTACAACCATAATGAGATTTTTTTAGAAGAAGAAAGGAAGTGGGACGATTGAGGTAACTAAGAGCACCCACATTGGTTGTTCTCCACTATCTTGTTCTTATTCATTGTGTTTTATTCTTAAATAAAAATAAAATTGGATAAATAAGTACGCTTCGTGTTGAGGAGAGAATAACAATGAAAATACACAATCCAGAAATAAATACAAGTACAAGCATATCCAGAAACAACAAAAAATTTGGAATCATTACAAAAAAATAAATTTTCGCAAAAACGAAAATTAAAAAAAAATGACGAAGCCCAACTTGTATTCCTTGAACGGAAATTCCACTGATTGCATGTATGTCAACAACAAAATTATATTTTTTTATTTATAATTGATTTCTAATATTTATAATAAATTTTAATTATTAATTAATAAATAACTAATTATTTTTAATGCTTTGTAATATTTAATGTAACAGATAAAAATGTGTGATATGTTGTGAGATATAAATAAAAACAAAAATGATGTTTGTCATTTTAAAAAAAGTAGATATTATTCTCATTTTATTGGGAGTTATAATAAATTATATGTTGTTCTCCGTGGTAAATATTCTAAGGTAATTAAAAAGGCAAATCCACCTTCCAAAACTTAGTCTTGACTACACGTGTTAAAGACATGGTGCAACATGCATAATTTATAAATTTCAAAATGAAACCCGAAAGGCATTTGAAATTGTGTTCTAGAACTTCAGAATTTTTACGACAGAAGTACCTCTTTCAAGATACAGCTCTTATTTTATATAGAAATATCTTGTTTGGTAATAACATCAGTTCATCCAATTAATAAAGATAAGCAATATAATTATATAAATACTCATTCAGAATATCCAAGTTACTATCCATAATATGCTTGTATGTTCTTTTAAAAAAATGACTCTATTTTAATTTGAAATATATTTATCATGAGATCATATCAAACAACATTATCTATCACACCATAATTATTATATATAAGGTAATAATGTCAAAAAAATCACAATAAATTATATAAAATAATACATTTTTTTTGGGATATTAACTGATTACATATTTGTATTATAAATAATAGTTATGTATAGGAAAGTTATATCATCCACGTTTATATACACATATATGGTAATTTATTATAGTTTATTATTTCTAAAACATTAATTACAACTATTTATCTGGAGTAAATATCCTTCCATAATAATCTTTCTCAATCAATGACATGCGGAGAGAGTAGATAACACATGTCAAATTCTCAATAACCATACTCCACTTGTCCCACCACAAAACTTGCCAAAAGGATCCCGTAAATAATATATATGTGTCAAATTTTAGACTATTCATTTTTATTATTTTATCCGTCCAGGTAACTTATATATAAAATAAGAGTATAATATTTATGCATTATTAATATAAAAATTTATACACAGTATATTATTTATTATTTATTTGTTTTACTTTTTTTCGAAGAATTAATGACAATTGAAAATGAATGGTAGATTGAGAATGTGTAAAACTTTTATGCATATATTTTTCTCCTAAGATAATGGATTATATAAAATAAGTGGAGAGATTCACTTACTCCAAGAGTAAATTTTTTAAAGTCACTCCTCATCATAGTTATCAATTTTAGAGAAATCTAATTGTTTGAATTAGTAAGTAAATTTAAACATTAGATTTCATAAAATTGATGGTTAGGATGAAGAGTACGTTTAAAAAACTTACTCTTTAGGTAAGTTGATATCCACTCATAAAATAATCATCATATACCTTCAAGTTCTATCGTAATATATATATATATATATATTGTGTTTTATAAAAGAGATGAGATTACCTACTCCAATAATAAATATATAAAGTTTACTAATTCAAATCATTGAACTTCCCTAGAATTAATAGCTAAAATGTAAAGTAAAAGTTTTAAACTTACTCTTAGACTAAGTGAATCCCTTCTATTAGCTATATAATAAAAAATGTCATACTGCATCATCTATTCTCACATGTCAATTTCATATTCATTTGTTTCCTCCAAAATGGTTCTACCTTCTTCATGTGTACATTCTCACACTATATATAATAATATTAAACCTGTTATTGTATTTTTTAATAATTTCAAAACAAAAAATATGTCATCTATTAACTATATAATAAAAAAAGTCATTCTAGATCATCTATTGCCATATGTCAATTTCTCATTCATTTGTTTCCTCCAAAATGGTTCTACATTCTTCATGTGTACATTCTCACCTTATCTATACTATATATAAAGCCAAAACTTGAAATAACTTCTCTCATGGTGTAATTTTTCATTTCCTATATTGCCCTTAACATTATTTAATTTTTACAAAAAAAACTATATAATCTTAAGCAACTACCACCAATACATTAATTAACCACGTATCTCACCTTAAATTAAACATTATCATAAACACACAAAAAATATAATATAAAGTACACCGAGCACAAATAAATACATTTTAATTCAAAAAAATGAAATATATAAAAATTGAATATATAATATCACACAATATTCGCCAGCAGACACAAAGTGTCTGTACACACTAGTATATAATAATATTAAATCTATTATTGTATTTCTTAATAATTTCAAAACAAAAATATGTCATTGAAACTTTATCTATGATGGCTACACTATATATTTCACTTCCTTATTTTAATAATATATTAATATTAAATTCATTATTGCGTTTTTTAATAATTTTAAAACACAAAAACACGTGGTTAAACTAAAAATTATTGTGCTTTTCACTCTACTAAAGCTTTGTGGTACTTTTCTATTTGGATTTTAACATTGCAGTTCAGATTCTTTGAATTTTAGTTTTTCCTTATTATAATTGAAAAATTTAATTCGAAATTGAATTTTTTATAAATTTTAAATATTTTTTAATAAAAAATAGTATTACGATTTGATTTCCTTATTTTCATTAAAAACAAATTCGAAATTGAAAAAATCATTTCATTTTTTACAACTTTTAAAATATTTATTTAAAAAAATCACATAGTACAATTTTACAGTTTCCTATTTTCATTAGAAAATTTAAAATTGAAATTGTCATTTATTTTCTTTATGGATTTGAACAGACAAATTACACATGTGTTCTTAATAACACAAATGCACTAGTAACATATGTATTTTAACTATACAAATACACAAGTAACATGTATGTTCTTAGCAATGTGAATGTACGTATAATATGTGTGTTTTAACCATTCAAATGCTCGAGTTATATGTGTGTTCTTAATACTATGAATTCACGAGTAATATATGTTTATAACCATATGAATACAGAGATTACATATCTATTCTTAACAATATAAATGCATGAATAATATATGTTTTTAACTCTGCAAATACACAAGTAATATATGTATTTTTAATCATACAAAGTTGATATGTAATATGTATATTATTAATTATGCAACAAGAAAAATTTCGGGTAACTTGCTACTTGTAAAAATGAACAATTAAACACCAAGTGATCTCTCCCCTTCAAAAGTACTAACGATACATATTGACATTCGAAGATGCCATGGTCCAATGGGATAAAGAAAAATTGAAAATGGATAATGACAGAGAAAAGTAAGAAAGCCATAAACATCACATAGGGAAGAAGAATAATAATGACAAAAAAGTTGATTAATCAAACCGGACATCTTGCCTCCACCACCAAAATATTAATCTTAATAATAAATAAACATTGACAATAAAATATCTTGACATAAGTAGATAAATTATTTTTTCTAACCAATAAATGACATGTATAATATTTAATCATTTTTTATAAAAATATTTCTAAAATTAAACAAAATAACATAGATAATCATATTTTTTCACCGGCTAAGGGAGATAAATTATCTCCTTGTACTTTATTCTCATAAACATTTGGTTCAAAATAATCCAATATCCAAATGTCATATGTTCCAACCACACCATTTTCTCCACATCATATAACAAAATCTCAAATAAATAAATATTTAAAGATTATTTTGAGAGATAGTTCTTCGTTTTGTTGGTTGGTTATTATTGAAGTGGCTATGGTAGTAACATTAGCATGTTGTATCTAACCATGTGCCACGTGGCATCATTCGCCGTCGATATGAATTCGCCGGCGACGGTGACCGGAGTATTGTTCAAACCTCCTCCGTCGTTGGGCAATGCTAGAATCTTCGAGTTTCAGAGAAATGGAAGAAAGCTTCGTAGACGTTTCCTCAAGTTTGTTATCAGCGCTGAACTCTCCAATTCATTTTCCTTCAATTTCGGTTTGGACTCTATGGTTAGTGTTTATTTTAACGAAGTTGCAAACTTTTTAGTGTTTTTTTTCACTTTCAATTGTTCAGAATTTTGTGGTCTTGTCAGAAGAATAATTCACACTCAACCACTTGAATTTTATTTATATATTAATATATAAGAAAATTATATAATTAATGTGATGGTGTGTTTGTAGTACATGCAAAACACTTTTTCCTTGTCAGGAGGATTTTTAAATAATAGTTTTTTTTTCATCGCCAGGTGTATGTATTATCTAAATAAGAAATGATAGTGTTTTTAGAGTCGACATAGTTTTATGTTTGCTGTCGACTATTTAACACAAATTTTGCTATTTCATATAGAGTAATCGACATCGTTCAATCATGTAACTGATCCCACCTGTGTTGTAGTGGAAACTTCAGTTCATGTTGATAAAAGGAGCCCATTTTTTACTGAAAACTTGTTCATGTGTACTAAGGAGTGTTGTGTTTATCACTTGTTTAGTTATCCAAATTTGTTTAGTTATGCTCATTGCTCAACTATTGCCTCCAAATCATTGAAAATTATTCTTGCTCATTGGATGGTGTTATTGCAGTGTGTGTTTTTGTTTTTATTTTTTAGAATACTTTTCTGTAGACTTGCTGTTGGTGACCTCTTTATGGCAAGTGGTATGGTTTCTTAATCAATCATGTGCATAATGAACAAATATTTCATCATAAAATGTTTTATCTGCGACTTTCGGTTTCTTTTTGTCTCTTTTTGATACATTATGCTGATGAAGCTCTTGGTTGATTGCTTCATTTGCTTAGTTATTTTGCATCATGAACAAATAATAACCGGGCATTATCAAAATTTCTTTTATTAATTGTCTGTTGCTTGAACATGCTACTGTTTTGTTTGTTTTTTGCCTTCTTTTTATGCTGTTTCTTTATTTTGGTTTATATGCATTAATGGACTAACTCCTGGTAAAGTTTCATGTCATGGACTGACTTTCATTTTTTAAATTTTCTTTTGACACATTTCCTTTTAGCACTTGAATTCCTTCCAATCCCATGATTTATCACAGTTGTCTTGGATGGGTCCAGTTCCGGGTGATATTGCTGAAGTGGAGGCGTATTGTAGGATCTTCAGGAACTCTGAAAGGCTTCATTCCGCATTAATGGATGCATTATGTAACCCAGTGACGGGGGAATGTAGTGTCTCATATGAGATTTCATCACATGAGAAACCTCAACTAGAAGATAAGATAGTCTCTGTCCTTGGATGCATGGTATCGCTTGTAAACAAAGGAAGGGAAGATGTTCTTTCTGGAAGATCCTCGGCTATGAATCCCTATCGTGTTTCAGATGTTAGCTCAATGGAGGATGACCTTCCCCCACTTGCTATTTTTAGGAGTGAGATGAAAAGGTGTTCTGAGAGCTTGCATGTTGCTCTTGAAAACTATTTAATACCTGATGATGAGCGAAGCTTAAATGTATGGAGGAAACTTCAGAGACTGAAGAATGTCTGCTATGATTCTGGTTTTCCTCGTCGGGACGGTTATCCTTGTCATACATTATTTTCAAATTGGAGTCCTGTATATTTATCCACTTCTAAAGAGGACACAGAATCCAAAGACTCAGAGCCAGCTTTTTGGGCAGGTGGTCAAGTAACAGAAGAAGGTCTAAAGTGGTTATTGGATAAAGGATATAAAACTATAATAGATATCAGAGCAGAGGATGTAAAAGATAACTTCTATCAAGCGGCTGTGCATGATGCTATTTCGTCTGGAAGAATTGATTTGCTAAAAATACCAGTTGAAGTTAAGACTGCACCTACAATGGAACAGGTTGTGAGATTTGCATCTTATGTTTCAGATTGCAGCAAAAGGCCTATCTATCTTCACAGCAAGGAAGGTGCTTTGAGAACATCTGCCATGGTCTCCCGATGGAGACAGTACATGACTCGCTCTACATCGCAAATAGTTTCTAATCCATCAGTTGCTTCCTATGATGTGTTATCACGTTATACAAATGGATATGTGAAGCCGCAGGCCTCTTCAATGACTGTAGAGAAATCCTCACTTGAAAAAGATAACAATTCATTGCAAGAGAGATTGGATGCAAGTCATAGTTCTATTGGAACATTTGACAGAAATACCTCTCAAAACAAGAACAATGATAAAGCACAAGGTAATGGGGCCTTAACTGGAATTACTTCTGATAATGAGAAACCATCAGAAGCCACTGTTGCTAGTGGGGTAGGATCTATCCCGATTTTCTTCACAAATATTAACCCTTTAAAAGCTCAAGTTCCTCCTTGCAATATCTTTTCCAAAACAGAGGTGTCCAAATTTTTGGGAAGCAGTAAGATCTCACCACCGTCTCATGCCGATTATGAGATTAAAAGGTTGGAATGCTTACCACAGTTCCGGAACATGCATATTCAAAAATTACAGGGGCGTGTTGTTGTCAGCAGTGTTGATAATTTGGTACCTCGAACTTCAGGTCCGAAAAGTTTCAATGGGTCAGCTCATGTGGATCATCCTTCTGGAGAGACCCAGATTACAGTTGGTGGCAATGGGAAGTTAGTGAGTGGGAATACATCTGGTTCTGTTAGGAGAGCAGTAAATGGATTTAGTGAAGGGGGAATACATCACATGACTAATGCCAATGTTTCTACCTCTGCCATTGTGAACAATGACTCTGATAATGTCACAACCAACTCCCAAATAGTTGAAGATGGTGTGGTTAAGTCTGAGTTAGCCTTATATGACGATGACTTGGGATCCATTGAAGGAAATATGTGTGCATCTTCGACGGGAGTTGTAAGGGTGCAGTCGAGAAAGAAAGCAGAGATGTTTCTAGTTCGAACAGATGGAATTTCTTGTACCAGAGAAAAGGTGACCGAATCTTCTTTGGCTTTCAGTCATCCTACCACCCAGCAACAGATGCTTATGTGGAAATCTATGCCGAAGACTGTGTTATTGTTGAAAAAGCTGGGGGATGAACTAATGGAAGAGGCAAAAGAGGTAATGATTTTCTTAGACTCTAAAATACATCTAGTAGTTCATAGAAGTGTCTCTCTTCAGTATTTCGATAGTCCAGACACAAATTTCTGAAGCTGACGTTTGCGAACAATTTAAAGAAAAGATTTGGCATTGAATATGTCAAGCATTGACATTGTTTTCCATCTACTACGCTTTTAGTTTTATCTTTGATCAACCTTATATAATCGTCACCCCATTATTGCGAGGAACTGTAGTGTTGGATTGTAGTTAAGCAGAGCTGTAGGTTAAACGCTTGCCTTTGCTTGACATATTCAACACAGTGGTTTACTAATCCATGTAGCTGACCCCACCAAGTGGGAAAAGGCTTTGGTCAACTATGGTTTATTTTAGTTTTATCTTTGATCAATCTAATCCATGTAGTTGACCCCACCATGTGGGAAAAGGCTTCGGTTGGTGTTCTTTATGGAAATTTTATGAGTATTTATTATGATTTTATGCTGTTACTTCGATTACACCCATTCTCGAATCTCAATAGAGTTTCTGTATCTAATCCTTAGGTTGCTTCTTTTCTGTACCATCAAGAGAAAATGACTGTTCTTGTGGAGCCTGATGTGCATGATATATTTGCTAGAATTCCAGGGCTTGGATTTGTTCAGACCTTCTATAGTCAAGATATCAGGTGGCGGAGTTCGTAAATTTACGTAAAATACTTGAGTTTTTTCCTCTCTCCCTTATAAAGCTGTGTTTTCATTTAATAATTGCTCACCATATCAAATGTCTTTGATTCAGTGATCTACATGAAAAAGTAGATTTTGTAACATGCTTGGGTGGAGATGGTGTTATACTGCATGCTTCAAATATATTTAGAGGTGCTGTTCCCCCTATTGTGTCATTTAACCTTGGATCCCTTGGCTTTCTGACTTCCCATAGTGTAAGCTATTCAAATCCTAAATTTATTTAACCCTAAAGTAAGATAGGTAGCGTCTTGGTCATTTGTTGACTTCCATTATGTTCTCTGTATGTAGTTCGGAGACTACAAGCAGGACTTACGACAAGTCATCCATGGAAATACTACACGAAATGGTGTATACATTACTCTTAGAATGCGTCTTCGATGTGAATTTTTTCGTAATGGTAAAGCAATGCCAGGAAAAGTATTTGATATCCTCAATGAGGTTGTTGTTGATCGGGGTTCTAATCCATACCTTTCAAAGATTGAATGTTATGAACATGGTCGACTTATAACCAAAGTGAGTTTTATTATGGCTTTGTTATTTTTGCTTGCAATATCCACACACGTTTTATATTCTGTGATGAAAACAGTCAGTATTTAAGTTTTCACATTTCTAAATGGCATACATTCTATATGATGAGTCATCTTTTAGGTACAAGGTGATGGAGTCATCGTGGCCACCCCTACAGGAAGTACTGCCTATTCCACATCTGCCGGAGGTTCCATGGTAAGCCTGTGCTATAGGTTTGCTTACTGTGGAATTAATTACCTGTAGTGACTTGATATCCTTGCCGCGAAATACTTTGATAACAATTGTCATTATCTTCATGCTGTTGAAAATTGTGTTGGGAGGTCTCTTGCTTCTTTTACAGCACTGCATTATAGGTGGTACATAGTAGCTTGAGATAACTGGATGAGATTCTTTATTATGTTCTAAGGAGGCTGAAACTATTGGTAGTTGTGATATTGTTTAAGATGTAATCATCTTTTTCTATTTCACAAGTTTTTGTAGACACTGCTTAAAGAGTTGCAGCTCACTATACCTGAATATCGTTGTGGGCTTGCACGTTTCTTTTTCTTTCTTCACCTCTTGGAAAATAAAAATAAATTCTTCCTATTTCCTTGCTTCCCTCAAAGTAGGCTCCATGTCATACGTACTTAAAATTGCCCCTTAAAGGAAATACCGAAATATACTCGATTTTATGCTTCCCATTGTGAGCATTTGTAGAAAGAGTTTATTACTCTTTAGATGTAATCAAGTAACACTTGTTCCACTTGCAGATGGTGGATACATATCTGTAAGTCTGTGACCAAAGAGTTGTCGTTTGAAGTTTGAATTAGTATCGAAACCTCATAATAGAATTTAAATTTCTAATATATGTACATCTTCTAATGGCTATCATTTAGTACAATATGAAATAGATGTTGCTTTATAAGGAATTCATCATTGTTTTTCTTTTTATGTTTTTATCTAATGACAAGAATAATTGCAGGTCCATCCAAACGTTCCCTGCATGCTGTTTACCCCGATCTGTCCACATTCACTCTCATTTAGACCAGTTATACTTCCAGATTCTGCTGAACTTGAATTAAAGGTGAAGTTAATCATTCTCTATCTTCTTGATGCCAGAACTGCATGTTATTGTTTCTTTGCTCATGCCACATCTTGTTAAGGTTTAGAAAATATGATGTCGGTTATATGGGTCTTATTAATAACAGATTCCAGAAGATGCAAGAAGTAGTGCTTGGGTTTCATTTGATGGAAAGAGAAGGCAGCAACTCTCAAGAGGAGATTCTGTCAGAATACATATGAGTGAGCATCCGCTTCCAACGGTTAACAAGTTTGACCAAACAGGCGATTGGTTCCGTAGCTTGATTCGCTGCCTAAATTGGAATGAGAGGCTTGATCAAAAAGCTCTATAAGCATTTGAAAGTGAAGAGTAGATATGCATAATCTTCCCTGGGAAGACCAGGTTTGTATAATTACTGCACATATTGTACATTGAGATTACAGAACTTAGATATATAGTACATACCACCAGTTTCTTATATTGGCTTCCTTTATGAAGATAGGATTTGCCAATGATTTTTCCACATGTTATAATGCCAACATGCTGTGTTGTATACAGACATTGTTAAATAGCAGTAAATTGCTGATCATAGAATCAGCTTGTTGTTCCATATGAAAATATATGAAAATTTATCATTGTTTGCTAAATAGTTAAGGCTGCCTACATCTATCCAGTGTTTTAAATTACGGTTGCAGTCGCGATAGTGGTTACAGTTGTAGTTACTGTGATTACGGTATAAATTATTTTGTGATTAAAATGATATTTTTGAATTCGATGCGGTCCAAATACGGTTGCGATGTGGCTTAATGTGGCCGCATCATTGTAATTTGGTGTCACAATACAATTACGGTGTGATACAGTTATGGCAGTCAGTGCAAACGCAATATTGCAGATGCATCATATGATATGATCCGCAATTTCAATCACTGCATCCATCCTTCCCAGATTTGGAATCACGTGGCTGCCCTTTGTTTTGCTAGACACACTTTTCTCATTGTACTCAGTCAGGCATATATGAATTCGATACTAAGGAGGGAGTTCATGTTTTCTCTCCTTTTCCTTACCTTGTAAGGTTGGTGCTCTATTTAGTCTTTTCTTTGTTTAACAAATAATGATGTTATTAAACAATGGGGTCAATGAAAATGTTATTTAATCCATTTTTTCCCCATTGAATCCCCCTACAAGGTTGAAAGGTCGAAGTTGCAATAACCACTGGTTACCAAGGTGGAAATCACATGTGTTGATTGTTGAACCTACTGAACGATTGAAAAATCATTTGGGAGTCTTTCATTTAAGAAATATTCTCTAGTGTTTGGAAATGTCATTGTTATAGTTGTAGAGCCGGTCTTCCAACCGAAAATCGAGTCGCGACAAACAATCCTATTGTTGCGTTAAGGCTCACTGTTTTATCGTTTCATATATCTCCCAACTCTACAAACTGGGCCACAGACAGTTAAGTAGTTAACAATCATATTACTAAGTGATAAAGAGTTAAAGACATAAGTTTGGAAGTCAATCCCTTTTATATAACACATGACAGGGCTGGGCTTACTGATAAAGGTAAAGTGTGTGAAGGGACTCACTTGCAAAAATGCTTCAAAAATTGGTAAATTTTTGCTTCATTTCTTCCATTTCTAATTGGAAATTTAGAAATTATTTTATTTACAGAATTAGAAATACTAAAAAGAAATAAAAAATACATGGCCACCACTAAGCAATAAACAACTTTACCACTATCCTAGCCTACGCTCAATAATATAAACATGAAACAAGAATTGAAATTTATTTTCTTGCTTCTAGAATCCTAAATCATGATGATTAGATTAATAACCAATCCTACTTAATTAGTAACTGGTTTGGAATGGCTTATAAGCTTTAACATCATCAATAATGCCAGCAATTGATCCTGCAGCAGCAGATAGAGAAACCATAAGGCAAGCAAAACTAAGCAACTCTAGGCATATCCATCTCAGGCTCAACTTTGGTATTTTCTTCTGAGCAATATACATTTCCACTGGGAAATACACAGTCAGAGGCCAAAATCCAATAGCTCCAATAAGTCCTACTATGTCATTGAAGAATGGAAGAAGCATTGCTATTACAGTTGTTATGACCACAAAGATTGTCCTCCAAATTAATCTGAAGAGGTTGAATTTGAATGCATTGCAACCAGGGATTGGTACTTCAAATTCTTTGTTAATAAAATCACTATTTGGGAAAATCTTTGCTGTGTTAATCTCTATGAATGAGAAAAGTGGTTGACAGTAAACTTGGTATGCACCAACAAGGTGGACAATGATGGCAACATTAGCTATGTCAATGAGCCAATATGGATTGTAGAAGCCAAAACCAGTAAGAAGGTTACCAGGGCTTGAGTCTCCAAAAGAAGCATAGCCAAAACAACCACATAGCATGTAGAAAAATGTGGTTACTAGGACACTGATTAAAGTAGCCTTCTGCATTGTTTTTGCCTCTGATGGAGGACCGCATTTGACTGTGTCCTGTTTCATAACATACCCATCATTTGAGATTTCAATTTAAAACAGTTTATGGTCTCGGTCAAGGTTTTAAATTTTGCAGTTGTAGTATTGTGGTTCTGATAGTTTTCGCAACTGCATTGCGGCGCTATAATGGTCGCATTGAGCACATTTTCTCGCAAGTAAACACAATATAACCATAATTAAGACTGCAACTGCAATTTAAACCATGACCCGAATCTACAAATTATCGTGAAATTAATTGTACCTGAATTTCGATAAGGATCATTGAGTATGAATAGGCAAAGGCTATGTTACCAAGAGCTTGGAAGGTCTTCCATATTTTTTGTGTCTGTGTGATGGTACCAACAGTTACACCAGTTATACTTCCTTTAATTTTTTTGTTTCCTGTTAGATATCCAAGAAGTCAAATTTCTGCTAACTTGTTTAACCTTCAAACATATGAGCTTATAAAAGTTACAAACATAGCTTTTGCATGACAAGAATCATACCTACAACTTTACCAATACCAAGGCCAAGCCCAATTAATGAGTATGTGAATGACATTACAGCAGCTAAAATGGAAAGCCACCATAGCTCATGGAAATCTGGAATTTGAGAGAGAATAATCTCAGCAGCACCAAATGAAATCATGTAAATGTTGCTATTCATGTGGCAAGGATCTTTTCCATGGCTACTGTGGAAACAATTAGACCTTTTGATTGCCCTATTTCATCAACAATACAAAATAGTCAATTAAAGTGACTTACTACACAATAAAAAGTAAGTATATTTTTCAACATCAATTTAGGATTTGAACTTACATGGCACTTATAGCTGCAGCTACAGTGTAACCAATGCCAACTCCAAAAAGGTTAACGTACTGAACTACCCCACAAACCTTAACCTTAAAGCCACCTGCACAACCACAACACAAGATTGAAAAAATGTAGATTTAGGCCTTTTTGTCAAGCTTAAGAAAAGTGAATCTAAGAAATGATTTTGGCAAAAGTGGTTTTTTAAAAACTGAAAAACAGCTTCTAAAAGTGCTGAATTTCAGCTTTTTTGCTGCTTATACTTTTTGCAGAAGTCCAACTAAACAAATTTTGAAATGTAAAAAGTGATTTTTAAATCAAAATAATCACTTTTTGCTGTGGAAAAAGTTAATTTAGTTGAGTTAGGGAGGTAAAATACCAAGGTTTGATTCAACAGCATCCATGTAAGTGTAATTTCTCTTGCCACTTAGAGGGTCTCCAGTACGGTAACAATAAGCTAGAAGAGTAGAAGTGTAATAAGTCACAACAGAAAAGAGAATCATGACAACAGGACCTGCAATCCAACCAAGCTGAGCTATAGCCCAAGCCAAAGAAAGCACCCCAGAACCAATCACAGCAGTTATTATGTGTGAACTAGCTGTCCAAAAAGTTCCTGTTTTTGTCAAACATTAGATAAAAAATGATCAGTGGCCATAATATTGCTGTTGCACTAACTAACACAATCGCATCATATCATAATTATAGTGTAATAACAAATCACAATGATGCGATCTATCAGATCGCATCAGGCTGTATCTACAAAATAATTATCAATGCAACGATCATAATATGCATGACAACAGCCACAATCGTAATAACTATAACCATGACAGCAACCGTAAGCACAACTGTGATTTAAAACAGTGAGTGTGACCAATATGGTTATTAATTAATTAGAACTCTACATAGAAGAACTCACTAAAAAGGAGTATTACAAAATTTGTTACTAGCATTTGTCTTAAGACAAAGGTTACAACTTACATAAAAATCAAGTTAGTTATAAAGTAATGAACTTTGAAGCTTAATTGATTTACCAGTCCTTTTGGGTCGGCCATCATCATCCAAGTCATTGTTATCTTGTGGTGGAAAGACATCCATGGGGATATCAAAGGATTCATGTTCATGATTTTTTCTGTCACCATTCTTAACCATCTTGTTCTTGTTGTTGGCTCAATTAAGGTTTTTGAGAATGAAGATTCAGATTCTACTACAACTAATATGTGCAATTTCAGAGTTTGTGCTCTCACTGAAACTGAGTAAGATTAGCTATGATCAATATTTACTATATAGAAGAAAAAGATAGAATCTTTTAATTTCAAGTAATGCAACAAAAAAGAAATGAGAATAAAGGGTAATAATGTGTCACTAATGAGAAAACCAAGTTCAAAGAGCAAGGAAGATAGAAAGAAATTATACTTTGCTAAGTCTTCATAATTAAGAGAATGTGTTTCAGCACAAAAGAATTAAGTATGGAGGGTTATGAAATGTAATGAACCAAGAAGGTGCATGTAGCTATAAATAAGAGAGGTGAACCAGAATCTTCTTTGAGAGGACAATTTTGGAAAAAAAAAACATTGAAAAATCAAAGCACAATGACATTTGTATCATTTCATTTATAATAAAATTATATTTTTAATTTAGAATATATTAAAAAATATAACAGCTCTCATAATAATGGAGAGGAGTCTAATAAGAAATATGAGTTTGGAGAATAGAGAGAGTTAAATATTCACTATTGTGATATATTTTTGTGTTATGCATGGTAAAGTTAAATAAAAAGTTCATGTTTGTTGTATGATGAAGCTATAATACATTATGAAATTAATACATGATTCAAGAGGGATAATATCAAATCATGTTTCCATCATTAATAAGTGCATGTGCACCACACATGCACATGATACAATGAGATACCTAAAATTAGATCATTGTGCACCTAACTTTACATGAATACAACTAACAATTAAAATAGTACACTAAAATTGATTTTAATAAAAAAAATTAGTTCATACCAAAAATAATAATTTATTTAGTTCTTCAAATTTTTTTATTTAGAAATGAAATCAATTCCTACATTTTAGGATGATATAAGAGAATGTAAATTCTAATTTTATCTTTAAATTGGTCTTATCTTTTATATACTTCCCGATAACTTAAGCAACTCAAATCAAATTCAATTTAATACTACAACTCTACCATTTATGTTAAGTAGAGCCTAAAACCTACAATACATTTATAATCCATGTCAAACTCTTCCATCATATAATTTCTCATATTATTTATACTAGATTAAGCAAAACTAAGAACCTTCTTATTTAGAACTAGTTGAAATTTAAAATTCAGACAAGTCCTGGTAAAAGAAGGTTTTATTTCATTAAGGAATAGTATATAGTCTAAGATAGGAAATGTAAGTCCGAGTAGCACAATAGATGTATATCATCATACACCCACTTTAACTCATACCACTGTAAATTTGATTAATATAAAACTTATAGATTATTTTAGTTACTAAGATAAATATACATTTATATTGAAAATAAGTTTCCTATAAAACTTTTGTTTTATGCGATAAGAATCTCCCCCTACTATTTTGGCAACTCCCCCACCTCCTCAACAAAGATTCCATCACATGTTTTTTTTTTTCTTTTGCTTTATTTTTTTCATCTTCTTTTGGTATCTCTAAACAAATCCCAAAAGACAAGCTAAAATTTGGATTCTTCATTATAGTTTCATTAGTTTGTGACACGTAACTATTCATAAACTGTCCTTTGGCGATATTATAAATAATAATAATTTCTATTAATAAGTGTCTTTACTAACAAAAAATTCATATTAAATTAAGATATGTGTCTACCTCTTACGTTGTTTGCATTTAATATTATATACAGACCAATAAGGAATTAGTAGCTTAGAGAATAGATAGTCTTGGTACACGGCCAAAAAAACATATAAGTTTTACAAGTTAATTCAATTTTTATATTTCAACTTAAAATAGTAACACACTAAAAAACTAGAATTATTAACTAATTTATTTATAAAAAATCAATACATTGATACAAATTAACGTTTTACAACAAATTTAAAGTAATATTAATATGCAAATTGAGTATATAAAGAAAAGGAATATAAAGAAGAAATTAATATTTATACATAGAAGATGTAAGAGTTTTTTATTATAAAATACAAGGAATTTAATTTCAACAGTTTTTCTTTTATAAGTTATAAATATCTATTTTATTTTTATCTTTTATGTGTATAAGTGTATCAAAAAATTCATATAAAAATTAAAGAAGAACATAACTTATAGTAGTTGTAAAAATACCTTCATTATATTCACTTTAAGTCTTTGATAATTTTTCCCAATAATTTTTGTGTAAGGATTGCATAATGCATACATACAACTATCATTGGAGATGCTTTTATATGAGTGTTGTATGTTAAGAGTATTTTTATTTCTTTATAGAAAAATCTACCTAAACCTGATAGTTACGGTAAGGTTTAAAATTTGAGTTAATGATACAGCCTCTAAAGATTCTTTAATGTATTCTTATTTAATAGATGACGAGACTATGAACATAATTTTTCAATACAACTTGAAAAATAATATATTATATTATACTATAAAGTTAACATTTAAATCTTCCTACACTAAGAAGTGTTATGCCTCATAAAGTATAAAACATTTTATGATATATACAGTAACATTCAGCCTTAACATATTATACTCAAACCCTAAACACATGCATTTACTGAAAGTTACTAATTAAACTTATATAACCACCACATATTCTTGAAGATTATGCATATAATTTAAAAAATCATTAAATCATATAAAAAATTGACACAACTTCATTAAAATAATTTTATTTAATGCAAATTTGAAACTACATGAAAAAATAGATAATGTACGGGTGAATGAAAGAATAATAAATAATGATATGGTTAGAAAGTATACTGTAAATGTATAATGAATTTATAAAACATCAAAACATTTGGAAATTATGGTTATTACACAAGGAAGTAAAGTGACCTGGTTCTTGGTTACTATGTGGTATGCAGCTTATGATCTTCCATGCATTAAGTGCAGCCAATCTTGATAATCAATTTTTGCAATCAATTAAGCTTTTAAGAAGCTGTTGCCACTATTTGACTTTGCTTCTTTATCTGGTTCCTTCCATAAGCTCATATCAGCTTTTGTGAGCATATTTGATGTTTTTTTTCTTTTTTGAAGCAATCCCTTCTTCTATATTATCAAAGGGTAACAAAAAATTATGTGTTGAAAAATTCAGAATGAAGTTTAATTCAACAAAAAAACAATAAGAAAAGAAGTTTGGAGGCATATAAATAATTGAAATTTGTTACCTTCAAAAGAAAAGCATGAATTATTCCATCATCTTTTGAAGGTTTTTTGTGTGTGTTTGATGTTAGCTTTCCATGTTAGTAAAGATTATGTTGATTGCATGTGGCTACCCGCAAGACTCTCTGAGGCACTTATGCCTATTGTTATTTGACTATTTGTTTTTGGTGTCTACGTTATTTGCCTAGTTTAGTAACTGGTTAGTAAATTTTTGGTAGCATGAAAGCTATTCTATCCAACTATAGCTAAACAATTAATCTTTTTTTAGAATGTGTGTTTGTCTCTCTCAACGACTGTTACTCTTAAGAATCGAATTTTTAATATTTTAATTTTTCTAGAGGTCTATCATACATTTGTACCACTATATCAACACATTGTTGGTAGTAACATATTTGTATGACATATTGGTATTTGATTAAAAAAATTGTAATAATAATGGAAGAGTTTTTACATTGTTATTGCTATTGCGAAAATATTGCAAAAACGTGAAATAAATATTATGGATATTTCTCATTATTGATCAAGGCATTAAAAACCTTATTTATAATATATGAGTAGGTAACAAACTTACCTAATTAACTAACTAACAAACTAATAAACACATATTGTAAAACAATTCAACATGTGTTAAATGTATAAAAGTGTAAAATGTGTCGATTACACTAATTGTTCAACCAATGCTTCACATGATTTTCTAACTAGTTAATTGATTAACTATTGTGTTAATGAATTAACACTTATCCAGTACAGTTAATCGATTAACAATTATTGGTGTCGTCTTGTTTCCATGGTAGTTTTGTTCTCCAATAATTACATCGTTCATTATTATATTTAAATATTATTGACTCTTAATATAAATAAGACAAATGAATGATAAATGGTGTATTAATTATGTATAGAAATTTGAACTAGCCCTTTATAAATACTCGCGTGTTGACAGCCACTATCGTGTCTGTCAACCCGTTTTCCTATCATTTATAATGTATAGTTTGTATGTCATAAATATCAAATATATTATTTTATGTTAAATATTTGTAATCTACAGTTGAATTTATTTGATTGGTGTAATGTTCTACATTAAAGATTGATAGTCATAATATAAGAATAAAAAATAATTAACCAAATAATATGAGCATATATATTAGGTGGAGAGGAACATTAGGTTATATATAATTTTGTTTGTAAAAATTAGAAATTAGTGAGGGCAAAATAGGAAGAACCACAAATTACACCATGGTGGGTGGTTATTTTGGGTTTTCCCTTTATAAGTAATATAAATTACACACTTCGCACAAAAGGAAAATACAAATATTGGGATAAAAATAAATAAAAAAATTTGTTCCATACGATTAAATTATAGACTACTCTAGAAGTGGATAAGCTATCTTATGGAACAAAATATTTTCGATAATATTAGTTGATAAATAAGCATTTGATTTATAAGTCAAATTACTTTATTAAAATATGGATTTATAAGTTATTGAATCTTTGTATTTATGGCTTGTAGCTTTAAATTTGTATTTTTTTTAGTTGTGAATGAAGATAGGTGAGAACTTCTAGCGGTGTAGGTAGCTTTTTGAACCAAAGTTATACATTAAAGCTAGCTTTAGCTTACAACTAAGTAAAATTTAAAAAAGGACTAAATATATTATATATTTATTAAATAATTAATAATTGTAGCAATTAAATAAATACATATAGTCAAAATTTTAGATTCCTAATATTAATATTTTATTTATAATTGTACATGCAATATTTTATTTATTTGTTTTATTTTAATATTTTTTAGCTTTTTTGAATGTTTTTTCTTTCTAAACATAAATTAAGTTATAATATTCTTCTATTTTGACACTATCCTTCATTAAAAACATGTAATATGAAAATAATTATACAATCATATAATATTCAAATGCAATAATAATTATCCATTACAAAAAAGTGAATGTGAAAATAATTTACACATCACAAAAATAAAAATATTTTTTAGTTGAGTGTAATTATTTAATTTATTAAAGTTTTGAAAGGTAAAATTAGTAAGTGAATTATTAAAAATTATTTTCATTTTTTAAACATTACTTCAAGTCTTGTGAGTACTAACTTTCAAATGTTCCAAACTACTTTTTTTTTAAGGCAGAACAACTCTAGTAACTTATTGACTTAATAAAAAATTATAAGTTATGTGAAAAACTACAAGCTGGTGTTGTCAAATAATATTATTACCAACTTTACTTGATGAGATAAATGTTTAGATATTATTGTTGTACTTATAAGCAATTTGCTGTTGACTTATTGAATAAACCCGCTTGCCAAAGACAAAGAAGTACCCTACATTTTTACACCAAGTATGCCATCACCAAGGAGAGTCTTAAGCATGATTAGGAGTTTGGGACCATCGGTCGTATATGACAAATATATATAATTCCTAAAAGAGAATAAATTTCTTTTTTGAATTTCCAAGAGAAAAAAACTCAGAATTTTCAGACTAATAGGAATAAATTTCTTTTTTGAATTTCCATGAGAAAAAAAATCTATCACACCCCAATTTTCGGTTCCACGACAGATAGGAATGAAATTCGAAGACAATTTAAACCTATGACCATCCAAAAACCACACGGATTACACCAAGTATGCCTTCACCAAGAATTGCCTTAAGCAATCTCATATTTTTGTTTGTGTATGGTGGGTACCTTACTGATGCATCACCGATAAAACTTCGATAAAGAACTGCTTTTTTGTGGCTAAATGCATCAAAATAAGAATTTCCCATGGTCTGCACCCACTCCACTGTCTCCAATTCCGCCAAATGGTAAAGTATGAACTGCAAGCTGCATCAGGTGAAGAGACAAATGGAATTCAGAAACACAGATGAAGAATAGCATAGATATAAACATCTATAGATGCAAAAAAAAAATCACTTCTTGATTTGAAGAAACTCGAAGTTCAACCCAAGCAAACACATCAGAATGAAAACATGTTTCATTTAAAATGATGGATCCTCACTATGGCAAATGATAGCTGAGAATTTTATAAGAAATTATTTTCAAGCCATTTTTACTTCAAATTTATTCAGTCTAGCAATTGCTATAAAACAAGGAATTTGATAGCAACAACCACAACTTCCAAGCTGGTTAGTGATCATCTTTACTGCTGTTCTGTTTCCATATAATAATCACGTAGAGTCATACAAAGGCAAACAACCAACAAGGCGTTGGTCTAGTAGTGTAAAGTCACATTAGACCCCCAAATAGACTAAAAAGTTAAATATTTCATTTATGAGAACGACACTTGTTGGAGACAGTCACACATCCCGAAAGGGATTGGATTAGAGCCTTACCTATAAGGTGAGCGGATACCTTTGGTTATACCAAATACAGCAAACACAAATAAAGGCAATCATGGATAAATCGTAGAATATAAAAAAAGAATTACATGTAAGGTAGTGTCATTGATAACCAAACCGCCAGCAGAAATAGTTGTTACAAACTTCTCCTTGAGCGCTTTTTTGTTTGTAAATAGATATGCAGCAAGAGGTTTTGGACCTGAATTGATAACATCAAAGCTTTCTTCCACTTTATCAACCTGTTTCAGGCAAGGAAAAAAAGTACTCTACTTGATTAGCTGTGGGGCCTTAATTTACTTAAGTACACAATCAATGAAAACAACTAAATTTTGAAGAAAATCTCATAGTAATATGTGTTCTGGTGTCTTAATTCCTACCGTGATGATTGGAAGTAAAGGAACAAATATCTCATCGGTCATTATCAGAGAATCTCGCGGCACATCCAACAGAACAGTGGGAGCAATCCTCCTGCAATTTGAGGGAAAAGAGAAATCTAGTTTTAAGATCTTTTGCATTTCCCTAAATACTTCAATCAAGTAGTCCAAAAATGTAATAGGGAGCTTACAATTTTTTTTCATCCTTTTCACCTCCACAAACAATCTTACCAGAAACCTTATCATCATCCATGAGTTTTGTCAAGCGAGCAAAGTGGTTGGAGTTCACAATACTGGACAAATCTTTGGACTCCAATGGGTTCTTTCCATAAAATTTGTCTAATTCAGACTTCAGGGCATCCACCTAGAAATAGAAGGCACCAATGCTAAGCAAACAGAGACAGATTTGGAATTCAGAAAACATTTCGGGAAAACTTATTACCAACTTGGGAGCGTAGTCTTTTGTTGTTATAATATAATCTGGAGAAACACAAGCTTGTCCGCTGTTACAACCCCACTTTCCTGCTATTATCCGTCGAGCTGCGACCTTGCCAATTGAAGTTCAAATTATATTAAGAAAAAAAAAATAGATGGAGAGAGGTCAAGGTGATACTAAGTAATTGAAAATACGAGGCAACGATATATACTTCTAAATTGATATTTGAATCAACAACAACTGGAGATTTTCCTCCAAGCTCCAGCACAACTGGTGTAAGGTGTTTTACAGCAGCAGCCATCACTATGCGTCCGACTCTTCCATTACCTATAAATCCAACAATGTAATAAATCTTTCAAGCAAACATTTGTGTAGCTAGCTAGCGTTTATATCACTCTATATACATAAAACACAAATTGGAATTCATATATAAGACTGACACTGAGAATCTTAACAATCCGTTGCAGATAAAAGCACAGTCGATACAACTGAAACAAGGACAAGGGCACTTGGTCACACCCGTCGAACATGGATCAAGACAATGACCTTATTCACTGTTGTTAATAGAAGTACAACGATGCTCAAGAGTCAAGGGATCCAAGATTAATCTATATTTTTTAGCCATCAATTATCCAGAAACATATAGTATTACTGCCCAAGTGCATACTGCCTTGTCCACCAAGATATGTGAGAACGTCATTCACATTATGCATTATGTATCAGTTAGATACAACTCGTTAAATGCTTTATACTTTAACTTATCCTATCATCCACTGGATGCCCTCTATGTTGAACAACAAATTCCTATCCTATATACGCTTCTAAAGATATTTCAAGAAGCAGAAGCCCTGCTCAAAATTTCGGTTTGTTAGCTATATATCCACAACCAATAACAGTTGCTTCACAGTTTATATTCCAAGCTGTAATACATTCAAAAGTTGGTAGTACTCGCACTAATCTTTCCGACCATCATTTTGAATGCGATATTTTCTATCCCAAAAAAAAAACAAATGAAGTATTGTAGAGAAACAGCTTTCTAGGATGCCCCACATAAAGGATGAAGAAACAGCCTATGAAACCAACATATTCTGAACAGTCATATTAATGATAAACAAGAAGAACCTGTATAGAAAATCTTGTCCCACTTCTGCTGCAGTAACGCAGATGTTTCATCAACTGCCCCCTCAACAACTCTTATAGATGAGTTATCCATGTACTTCCCTAGCAATTTTGCCAGCAATGACGACGAGGCTGGAGCGATTTCTGATGGTTTTAGAACCACAGCATTACCGGCTGCAATAGCTCCAATGACTGGAACAAGTGACAACACTGAAAGGACAGATAGAAAATGTAATATTATCATCATTGCATATTGTAAAGATAGATCATTGAGCGAGAAAAAGGTTAGATGTCAGCTCAAAATCATAGAAAACAAGATCAACTAAATATTAACATACAAAATGGGTAGTTCCATGCAGAGATGACTAACACAACTCCCAGTGGTTCAGATACTATCTCAGCCGAAGAGGGAAAAGTTGCGAGTGAAGTTCTGACCTGCATTAAAGGGAAATTGATGTGATAAATAAAAAAGATTATGTCAAGCAATGTCAGTGCAATAACTTCACACAAAATATACCTTCTCTGGAGCCATCCAATGCTTCAATTCCTTGAGTGAAGAAGCTTTACATGAGTTTTTCAACAAAGCAATCTGCAATACAAACTACACTAGTTAAAAGAAGATGGAAAGTAGCATATTTAACACTGTTGTGTTGATTGCAAAAGTCCTTCAACAACCTTATTTGCAAAAGGCAGGAAATTAAGTTTCCATTCCAAATTTTCAGCTTTAAGTCCTTATCAAGATCCAAAATGTTTGTTTACTTGCAAAATTATGATATGATTAAGAAGAAAATGTGAAAAATCCCTTTTCCGGGCTAAAATGACATAATTTTGAAACAATTTATATAAAACCAGTACCCAAGAGTACCACTACCTGGTATGTATCCAAAGGGATACACCACCTTCTTTGAAATACTCATACAGCATAGATAATTAGTGAGCTAAAGGTGTGAGCTGCTAGTATATAAATTAAGATCACTCTTGTAATCCCTTAACAATTAAGAAATAGAATTACAAGTTCCAGATTTTTTCTCTCCTTCAATTTCTGTTATTTACACAACCTAACGAAATCTTATATACTTCAATATTAGGCCATGCAACATGAAAACTTCAGGAGATAATGTTTGTCTTATACTTAAATGAAAAAGTTGAGACTTGAGAGGACCACAAGATTGGCCCACCTCAAAATGAAAAAAACAAGTGGATGGAATTGAAACCCTCATACGATATGATAAGTTTTGAATTTTTTTAATTCAAAAATAAATAAAAATACAAACCCTTAAAAAAATTAATAAGGTTGAAGAAACAAGTTGAGACAAGTGATTTCCATCTAGCACCAACCACCTAAACTGTAATATTTCCACCAACAAAGGTTATGAAATGCTAACTATGTACTAACAATAACATGAATCTCCTAATTCCCCTTCTGACAATCACAGATATAGCATCCCAACAACAACACAACACGTCAACATGGGTACAAGTACAACATAAGTGTCGCATGTACAATTACACATAAAAGGAGCGGTTAAGTGTACGGAAGGGACCTCATATGCAACGGTTTCGAGTGGTGGTTTAGAGAGGTCAAAGCGAAGAGCATCAACAATCTCTTGTTCGTGATCATCAATGAGATTAGAGAGTGCATTCAACTGTGTCACTCTCCACTCATAACTTCTGGTTTTGCCAGAAGCGGAGGTTTCCCTAAGCTCATTCACTAGTAAACCCATTTTTAGAGAATGAACAAAAAACGCTTAACGAAGCAGAATCAGAAACGTCACTTGTTGTTAAGATGAAATACAAAGAGAGTTATGAGCACTTTATCCCAGGTACGTTTCTTCCGCATCAATGAAAAAAACAGCATAGTAATGAAAGTAAATTTAAACATAACATGTTTTCAGTGTTTTCAGTGGGGCGAGACAAAGTATTGGGACAAAATTTGCTACAACACATCTCTATTGGTGGGTTTGAACATTGAACATTGAAACCTTGTGATTTGGGTTGTGAAATTAATTCTTCTTTTCTTTCTTCTAGATGGTTTGTTTAGGCAGCTATAGGAGTTTGGACTTTATCCGGGTGGTTTGGTGTTTCTAGTTGAAACTCTTTTTTCTTGGGTGAATATCTTAAATGACTCATGGTGTTTCAAACCAATCATAATATGACATTTTAGTTTAAAAAAATTAAACATTCATGATTTTATATATTTTTGTTTTATTGTAATAGGTTTGAGACAGATTATGGGACATGTTTAGGGACAACATATCTCTATCCATCAATATCTATGATAGGATACTTTAGAGTGTATTACTCATACAATTCATTTCATCAGTTGAAAAACATATATTTAAGTTTAAGATTTAATAATAAAATATTTTTTGATTAATAAAATGATATATGGATTGATACACTTTTTGAATAAGTCAGGGGCATTGGAATACATGCATAACACTCGCACATTAGAATAAGAATTTAATACGTATACACTCATAGTGTAATTATTTTTTACATTGTCAATAAATCATTTATTATTGATTTTTTATCATCATTGACTCTGAAACAAAAATAATACAATTCAATAGTAAATGATATACCTAGTATAAATTTTTTTACGTATATAGATTTTAAATTAGAATAAATGGAGGGTGCATAACATATAAGTTTTGTTGACCTACTTTGATACAAGTTATGACACATACATAGACATATTTGATTGTACTTTTGTTAACAAATTTATTGTGCACTTCTTTTTTTTATTCTATATACTTTATTTAATTGCATGTTTACAAGATAGATAATAGTTGCTTCTGTTTCACTAATAATTTTTCATGCACTCAATGACAAAATGAAATAATTGAAAGACCAAAGAAAGAAGAAACCATTCTCATCTCCCCCGGGCCTAAAATTGGGAATTTTGGAATTTATTTACGGAATTGGAACAATATGATAATGAAAAGTATCAGAATTTAAGCGATAACTATGATTTTTATAATCCAAACGTCTAAGTCTGTTACACAGTATTATGAAAAGTAAAGTTGTCAATATCATCTTACAAACACCATAGTTCTTCTTAAAAATTCTAGGTATGTGATAAAATATAATGTTCATTTTCTTGCTGCGATTACTTTCTTAACAACAAGTATTAATGTGTTTATGCAATGCAATTTGCTATTGATGTAATAATCATACTCTTTAATCTTGCACTGTGTTATTTTATAGTACAATTAATTTAAACATGAGTGACAAATAGATGGATTTTAATCTTAATGGCAAGGTGAAAGAAAGAATGAAAACAGAATGATGATTAAGAAGATATAAGGAAAATGAATCTTCTATTATTGATAATTTGATTGAATTGTATTACAAAGAGAGAAAAGCCAACTCCTATTTATAGGAGGGAAAACTAGAGCAACTAACTAACTGAAAATAAAAGGAATAAACTAACAAACTCTTAGAAGAATTAAAAGCTGAATGTGTTGCTTGTTAGCCAAGCAACACAGAACGAAAAACAGAACAAAAAGACAGGACAGAGCAATTTGCAGCCTGAGTGGATTGACTAGAAATGAATTGCCTCTGAATCAATAATGAGGCTTTATGTTTGATGAACACAATGAGATATTGAAGTTTGATTTAATTGAGTATGGATGTCTTTGTTATTGCCTTTGCTTGGTGCTTGTTGCTGTAACTTATCAGTGCTGGATGCATCATTGTTGGTTCTGGAAGTGTTATTGTTGCTGATGTTTGATGCATCATTGCTGTAGTTTAAGAGTTGTTTGTCTAATAATGGATGAATGAAACAGAA
>NC_032010.1:19309247-19318311 GCF_001865875.1 Lupinus angustifolius
AAGTTTTACCAAGCCTCTGCCACATTTTTCTCTTATAGTATGGCAATCTATTTCAATATGTTTGGTCCTCTCATGGAAGACTGGGTTAGTAGCAATATGAATAGCAGATTGATTGTCACAATAAAGAGATGCAGGATTCAAAGATAAGTGTTGTAAATCATAAAGCATATCAGACAACCAACTAATCTCACAAGAAGTAATAGCTAGGGCCCTATATTCAGCCTCACATGAGCTCCTGGAAACAGTCCTTTGTTTCTTGGATTTCTAGGAGATGAGGGATTTACCTAAGTAAATACAGAAGCCAGTGGTGGATCTCCTTGTATCAGGACAAGAGGCCCAATCACTGTCACTATAGGCATTAATATGAAGAGCAGAGGAACTAAGGTAAAAGAGTCCTAAGGAGGGGGCACCTTTGATGTATCTTAGGACCTTTATTGCAGCATTATAATGTGTGAGGGTAGGTTTGGCCATGAATTGAGCCAATTGATTGACAGAGAAAGCAAGATCAGGGCGAGTGTTTGTGAGATAAATGAGTCTGCCCACAAGTCTTCTATAAGTATGAGGATTGGGGTAGAGAGTTAAAATAAGGGTCACACTTTAAAAAATGAATTGCAAGGAGTTTAGAATATTGTAAGATACATGCACCTATACATAACAAATCATGTATATTGACTTTAATTTCTTTTCTTTTTTGTCGTTGATTATGATTTTACATTTTTGTATTCTAATTACAGAGAACTCGCTCCCAACTTTAGATTAACAGTCAGTTTATATAATAATATTAATCTGATCAATCATCACATGTAGTTTTAAATTGTTGTCCCTGCTTTTATTCAAGAGATAGTCTGCACAGCCTAATTGTAGTATGAGGTCCTAGAGTGATTACATTAAATTTAAAGAAAAAAATAAAAGAGTTTTTTACACGTCGGTGTATCATTCAACATTTATTTCTAATTATCATTGATTCTTAAATAAAAATAATACAAATGAATAATATATGATGAACTAATTATATATAAATCTTTACACTACCAATACATATATATTGCACTCTTAAATTTTATAATTAATTACAAACTATTATTGACAAATATGAGTGACCCGATCACAATTATGTATAACTTTGTGATGAGAGTGCTTAAACCATAACATTACGACTTCAATTATGGTATTTGTCAAATCCAGATTTAAAATTTTGCTTGTACCTATTCTAGAGAAAACTACAATCAAAAGAGAGAAATTGACATGGAATAGTTGCAAGAAAAAGGAAAAAAATGTGGTGGGACAAAAAGTAATGTCAGAACCTAATCTTCCAAGGCAAAGAGGAAACTTGAGCTAATTTATTAGCAGCTGTAGCCACTGCAAGTGCCAGCCATGGAAAATCAAAGCCATGGCCTACCCACACGAGTTTAAGATGAGATATATATGGATGTGGCTTCGTGACCTTTCAATAATGTGTACGTGCATTGTTTAAACTAATTAAATCTCACATCACACGAGTGTATTTATGATCAGGTCCTATCAATTCCAGATTTAGGTATTTTGGTACTCTTTTCATGACATTTGTCCCCTCTTAATTTAGGCCATGCTAGCTCGTATATATTGTATGCTAAAAGTGCATGAAGACAAGCTTGATTTACACATATATATGGATGAGCTTTTTTTCCTTACCCTCTTCATGTTTAACCCCTATCACTTGAGATCCGAGAACTAATAACATAAAAGTAGTAAAGGGTCAAAATGACATAAGTTCTCATTTTATAACGCAAAATATTAGTATTTTGTCTTGAAACAACAATCAAACTTTTATCTTACCAGGTGGAGTAGTTCATATTTAGTATTTTGTCTTATAAAACTAAAATCTAGGCAAAAATAAATGAGTACTACAAGGTTGATATACAAGATAGATCTGTTGTGATTAATTAACTAGTACTAGGAGGGTGCCCTATACAATAGTGTTTTCTGCCAAATCTAATCCAAACTTGCATGCATGTTGATGTATAGTCATTAATTTCCATTAAAACATGGGGGCCTAGGATCAATATATATTGATCCTCCAGCTAGTACAAGTGGTAATAATATAACTAATGGGAGGGAAAGATATACTACTAGCTTCTTCATAGAAAGAACTGTTATCGAAGTTGGAGCCCAAGAAAACATAAATAGTCACTGAATTGATTTGAGAGAGACAAACTCATCAGCCTATTGCCTTTAAAGTTCAAACAAACTAGTTCTAATTTTCTATGTTCGTTTTACAATCTTCTCATGATTATTAGGCATCAATCACAAAGCTGTCAAACACTATTTTTCACAGGATTTGGCACGTAAATGTCAAATATTTATTTATCAATAGATTCATAGTAAATGTATAGGTGTATCAAAAAAGTAAATGTATAGAACTTTATATTACTACGGTTAAAAAGCTCATATTCTATAACTTCTGTTCTTTTAACTTTTTACCGTTTTAAAACTATTGTTTTTTTACAACTTTAAGGGTTGGTCTAAAGTACCTCTATTTTTTAATCATAATTCAATAATTATATCTATCATTTTTATTCAGTAATTAATTATATTTTTATCTCGTGAGAAATAAATATGGGCGACTTAGTCAAAATACAACACTCCTTGATGATTTCTTAACTCATGTGGATTAACCTTAAATAATAATTTTTTTATGATATAGGGTGAGGAATAAATTTTTGACTACATTTGACACAACTAAATAAAGAAATGATATATCCCTTAACAAATTAATCTACAAATCTAAAGGCTTTCTCAATTAGCTAAAATCAATATCTTTAGTTTTAAATTACATGATGACCATAGCCGTAAAACATGAATGAAGATGAATTGTCCTATTTTTATGTTTCCGTTGTGTCTCAATCTAATTAAAGAGTGTTATTAATTAAAAAAAATCATAAAAACAGAAAATAATTTTTTAATATTACTCGATGGAATATGATTGACTTTGAGACATAAATACATGAATTTTTTGCGACATGTAGTACAAAACATTGGTATATGAGTGGGTTATTGTCTTACCATAGCTTTACAAACATTGGTATATGCATGAAAATACATCGTTAATAGATGCAAATGAAATCTTACCTTGATGATTTCTATAGATCAAGAGGAGTAATTATTTAGTTGTTGGTAGTAGGACACCCTTAATAGAAACATGAAAAGAAAAAGTTCCTATTAATATTTCTGGCAGTATAGTCTACAATATACAGCTCTTAATTGATTCTGAAATGAGAAGTTTAGTATATATCCTTTTCCTATAAAGTAGTCTGAAAAAATGTAAACATCACAGATAGAGAGTGTGTCCAAGACAGGCAATCCAAGGTAATGTCACAATCTTCAGGTCATGGAGTACACAAACATGTGCAAGACGATATCTTCCATTTTCAAAAGAGGATAAGTTGCAGATTCAGAAATCACTTCAGCCATACACAATACAAATTGCTTATCTCAACCATTTGATTCAATTATTATTGAAACATGAAGAAAGGGACTCTTACTGGGACTATGGGACATGCCTTTATAGCTCACACAGGACCCAATGCAATAAATATACACATCACAATAAATCAGTATCATTTTTCAAAAAACAATTATGTATCTCTTTGTCTCTATCAATCAAACTTCATAAAATAATATAAAAATATTGTTTGATATTTTTTTTAATTAAATATTAATTTTTAAGACACAAAGCAAGAAAAGAATAAAATATACGAACTTCATTCAAACACAATCTTAGGGGGGGCATTTGAACCTCCCCTCCAAAGGGGACCCTCTTCAATGAGAATGTACCGACGTGAATCACAGGTTAGATTAGACCGTACAACTCATTATAGCGCAGCCATCATTACCATGCAATGTATCGTAATTCCAACATTACCCGTTATAACAATTCCACCGACAAGCTAGGTAAAAAGTTTTCTTCATGGGTTATGTAAATTTCATTTTTATTTCAACATAAATACCCTTATTCAAGAAAATCTTGTAAAAGAATGTCAAGAAGGTTTCTTGAATGAGAATTGAAGTGAATAACACTTCAAGGTGAAAGAAAGAATGAAAACAGAATGATGATTAAGAAGATATAAGGAAAATGAATCTTCTATTATTGATAATTTGATTGAATTGTATTACAAAGAGAGAAAAGCCAACTCCTATTTATAGGAGGGAAAACTAGAGCAACTAACTAACTGAAAATAAAAGGAATAAACTAACAAACTCTTAGAAGAATTAAAAGCTGAATGTGTTGCTTGTTAGCCAAGCAACACAGAACGAAAAACAGAACAAAAAGACAGAACATAGCAATTTGCAGCCTGAGTGGATTGACTAGAAATGAATTGCCTCTGAATCAATAATGAAGCTTTATGTTTGATGAACACAATGAGAGATTGAAGTTTGATTTAATTGAGTATGGATGTCTTTGTTATTGCCTTTGCTTGGTGCTTGTTGCTGTAATTTATCAGTGTTGGATGCATCATTGTTGGTTCTGGAAGTGTTATTGTTGCTGGTGTTTGATGCATCATTGCTGTAGTTTAAGAGTTGTTTGTCTAATAATGGATGAATGGAAAATCATCCATCAATCTATATTTAAATCATATTTTAAGTTATCAAATTCATCTATAGCAAACTTAATAGATGATGAATTCCAATCCATCACAACTCCTATTTTCATAGATTTGGATGAATGAATAATTAATATATTTGTTTTTTATTGGAAATAAAAACAGAATATAATTCTTTTAAAAACTATTACATTTTAAAACATTTTTTTAGAATCACACTAAGAAAAGACACTTTTTAACATCATTTAAAAGCACCTTTAAAAATTATTTTTTTAAATAAAAGTATTTTCAGTTTTTTTAAGAGTGCTTTTTTTAACTTCTAAAAAAAATTGTTTTTTTGCATTATTTACAAGCATAGGATGTTTAAGATTTTATGTGCAAAAAATTTAACAAAGATTTATATGTTATATACTTAAAAATAAACTTTTAATATTAACTACATCCAATGTCAAATTATTGATCTCAACTTAATAAAATAGTTAAAGTGAGAATCATAATAGATTTAAGTGAATTTAATTTGTTTGAATATTAAATGAAATTGAAAAGTCAACTTTTGAATGAAATGTGTATTTATCCATATATATATATATATATTCATAGATATCTATTGGATATAATAGATGAATTGAATTCATCAATTTTAAATTTATTTATTAGATTTCATCCATTTAAATTCATGAATTTAATTTAATTTGATTAGGATGTATTATATAGATACAAAAAATTGGTCACATCTGTAACATTATATTATCATACATTGGGTGGAAGCATAGTATTACACAGGTTATAGATGACACATTTACAGTTTTATATGTTATAGATTCTAATTGCACATAATTCATTTTTGCATACTTGAATATTCAGAAAATTGGAAGATTCTGGTTAATTAATTATCTTCATATATAAAATCAACTAAACTGAAACAATAACTCAAAACTTCAATATTTAGAAGAAGAAAAACAATTTAAGCACAATTTTTTTAATAATTCAATAATGAAGGTTTAGTTCAGATTTTAGAGAATAATTATTACCTCTTGCACAAAGGATTCAATTTCAGACTTGGATAGGTCAGAATAAAGAGCTTGATTAATATCTTGTTCATGTTCTTCGATCAAGTTCAGTAGTGCCTTCAACTGTGAATTTCTCCACTGGTAGCTTCTAGTTTTACCTGAACCAAACGTTTCTCTCAGATCCTTCACCATTTCTGAAGCTTCTTCTGAATCAAATACCTTATTTGTATACGCCATTTCAACGCAGCTATGTGTTGGTACTGTACGATGAATCTGAAGCACATAAAACTCTTGTGTTCGTGGGGAACTACGAAAAATATTTCAGAAACTTGCGTGTGCAATGATATGCATAAGACTAATAAAGGAGATATTAAAGTTATTTTATTTTAATTTTAAAAATATATTTACTAATTAATATAATTGCCATTACATACCTTTTCATCAAAAAAATCTTCTATCTTAAAGAAAATTATATTGATATGTTTCTAACGGATTAAACTTTATAAAATAATATAAAAATATTAATTTTTATTTTTAATATAATGAGACTTTTTAATTGAGTGAGAACACAAAGTGTAACAAGAATTATGATATGTAATCTCCATCCATAGACCTATGATCTCTCATGAGATTATGAAAAGTGACATTGACTCTATTTTAAAAAAAATAACTGTATTTAATTAACATTTTCTCATGGAATATGATTAATTATTAAAAGATTACATATTTACAAAGTCAAAAATATGTTAGAATTTCTGATAATATGTGGGTCACAAATATAATTCAATAATTGTGTTATGACCATTATGTAATTAACTAATATATAAAATGATCTTCACTAATTAATTTGGTGGCTAAGGGCATATGTGTCATGAAATATTATAAGTGTAAATACCTTCACGCAATTTCTGATTTGATGAAGGGACTGAATCAGAATTATTGCAACTTAAGCAGTAACCGCTTCAGTTACTTTTATGGGTTATGGTCCCCATTTGTATAGCAACAGGTTTTAAGGTGTAAGGTTGAGGAGAATAAAGGTGGATTATAATAGTGTTATCCATAAGGATAAAACACTATCAAGTCATCCATAAGGCAACATCTCCTCATCAAGCATCACTCTTGGAACTTGGCATTTCTCATTCCCCTCTTGAGAAGCATAAGGAAAACCATCAAGTGCTCTAACATCTGGAAGATCATCACACCCTCATACCTTCAAGATTCCAAATGGCTAATCAAGGTATGCTCTTCTTCTTCACCATGAAATCAATTGGGGTTTCTTCGATCTGGATCATGGTTGTTCCATTTGGGTTTATGTATGGGCATAAACATTTGGTTATAGGAACAAAGCCATGATCATTAGGGTTTCCGCATTCAATCTAAGGATTCCAGATGGAGAAATTCTCCAACAAGTGGTATTAGAGCCGCCCTAATTTGATTCATGTGTGAAATTAGGTTTTTTGTTGCTCTTTGTTGTTCTTCCCCAAAATCTGAATTGATTTAGGGTTTTGGTGTTTTTATTTATGCCATGGATCGATTAGGATAGACATTCATGCTTTTACATATGAATATAGATAGATTCGAAATGAATGAATATTGTTTTTCTGCTGTTTTCTTGTATTTTTGGGTAATTTTTCCGAAGAACAGCGATGCAGAAATCGCAATGTTCGTGTTCTGTCGCAGTGCTCTCGCTCAAGCGAGAGTGCCTCGCCCGCGCGAGAGTGCCTTGCCCGAGCGAGAGTGGCTCGCTCAAGTTAGAGTTAAATAGAAGCATTTGCTTATATTGCACTCAAGCGAGAATATGCCTCGCCTAAGCGGCAGCTTGCCCAATCGAGAGTACGGGCGACATTAGGCTCTCTCAAGCGAGAGTGTCTCGCCCAAGCGAGAGCCAAACATAAGCATTGGCTTCTATTGCATTCAAGTGAGAGTACCTCGCCCAAGCAAGGGTTCCTCGCCCAAGCGAGAACTGAACAAAAGCTTTTTCTTCTATTGAGCCCAAGCGAGAGTACCTCGCCCAAGCGAGAGTACAATAAGATTTATGGGGCTTTGGTATCATTATGTATTGGTTTTAATTGTTATTTGGTTGTCCATCAAGTTGTCTGTTATTTCAAGTGAGCCAACTGAAGTGAAATATCGCCAAAGTGACATCTCTCATGGATATAACTCATAAGGAATATTAGATGTAAGTGTGTATGATTATTCATGCGAGTATTAGCTGGCCCATAGGAAAGTTAATATTTGGCCGAAGATCACACACACCTGTGATGATACACATGTTATAATTCTAAATTTTTATACATGTGACTGATGAATCAATCCAAAGAGGGATTCGTCAGTTGACATTCCTTATTATAAATGTTTGATCATTACAACAAGAGTATCACTTGTAGTTAATATCACTGTCCAAAGCCTTGATATTAATGGTGCACTGGGTATCTTCATTTGGACATACCATTATTTAAGCACACTGATAATTTTAATTTGTGAGCATATTTTAATACTTTGTCTTTTGTATGAATTAGCTACGTCAATTGCTTCTATATCTGCGAATTTGAATTCGGTTCTGGTCCTTAATGGTGAAAATTTTAAGGACTAGAAAGAGAACATGGAAATTGTTCTTGGCGCATGGATCTGGACTATGCATTAAGAGTAGAGCAACCCCCTTCTCCTTCGGAATCCAGTGCCTCTGAAGAGAAGAAGGATTATAAGAAGTGGGATCGCTCTAATCGCATGAGTCTAATGATTATTAAGCGCGACATTCCAGAGGTCTTTAGGGGTACTATCTCGGATGAGATAAACAGTGCCAAAGCTTTCCTTGCTAAGATTGAAAAACACTTTGGAAAGAGCGATAAGGCAGAAACAAGTACTCTGTTACAGAACTTGATTTCCATGAGGTATCAAGGCAAGGGAAACATAAGGGAGTTCATTATGGGAATGTCCAATATTGCTTCAAAACTTGCTTCAAAACTTAAGGTCCTTAAACTTGAGATGTTGGAAGACTTGTTCATACATTTGGTCTTGTTTTCCCTTCCTGCACAATTCAGTCAGTTTAAGATATCTTATAACTGTCAATTGGGAGAAATGGACTCTAAATGAGCTCATTTTATTTTGTGTGCAAGAAGAGGAAATAATGAAACGAGAAAAGAATGAAAGTGTCCATTATGTTAGTACCTCTAAACACAAGGGTAAAAGGAAAATCACTTCAGTGCCCAAGAATGAAGTTGCTAAGGGTCCAGTGCAAAAGAAGTAGAAGCACGCTGATGTTTGTTACTTTTGCAAAGGAACTAGACATCAAAAGAAGAAATGTGTAAAGTATCACGCATAGCGTGCTAAGAAAGGTACATTTCTTGCTTTGGTTTGTTCTGAGGTCAATTTAACTTATGTACCTGGAAACACCTGGTGGTTAGACTCCGGTTCAACTTCTAACATCAGTGTTTCAATGCAGGGTTGCCTGAGCTACCGAAAGCCTAATCATGT
>NC_032010.1:19318411-19329822 GCF_001865875.1 Lupinus angustifolius
AACTGATTATAGCGAAATCCTGAATGTGGAATCACGTGGTACTAAGCGTAAAATTGAAAATAATAATTCAGGTGCATTATGGTATAAGCGCCTAGGTCACATTTCTCAAAATAGAATTGAGCGTCTTGTGTCAGATGGAATTTTGGATCCATTGACTTCACAAACCTTAAAGTTTGCGTCAAATGCATAAAAGGAAAACAGACCAAACAATCGGAATATGGTGCATATAGAGCTTGAGACGTCTTAGAATTGATACATATGGATACTTGTGGGCCATTCCCTACGGCTTCCTGGAATGGTCAACAATACTTCATATCATTCATAGACGATTATTCTCGTTATGCATACATTTTTCTAATTCATGAAAAGTCCCAATCATTGGACGTGTTCAAAACTTTTAAGGCTGAAGTTGAAAATCAACTCAGCAAAAGGATTAAGTGCGTCAGATCTGACCGTGGTGGTGAATACTACGGTAGATATGACGATTCAGGTGAACAGCGCCCAGGGCCTTTTGCCAAATACCTAGATGAATGTGGTATAATCCCATAGTACACCATGCCAGGATCGCCTAGCATGAATGGTGTGTCTGAAAGACGAAACCGGACCCTTAAGGACATGGTGAGGAGTATGATTTGTCACTCTAGGGAGAGACACTTAAGACTGCAACTTATATTCTTAATAGGGTGCCAACTAAGGCAACTGATAAAACACCTTATGAGCATTGGACTGGGCGAAAGCCAAGTCTAAAGCATTTTCATGTGTGGGGATGTCCAACTGAGGCAAGGCCTTATAGGCCTCATGAAAAGAAATTAGACTCCCGTACAGTGAGCAGTTACTTCATTGGTTACTCTGAAAAATCAAGGGGCTACAAATTTTATGAAAAATCAAGGGGCTATAAATTTTATGACCCAAATTTAAAATCCATATTTGAGACGGGTACAACCACATTCTTTGAGGATATTGAGTTTGAAGGGGAAGATAAGGTTAGAAACTTTGTCTTAGAGGAAAAATTCGTATTTATTCCAGATGCGATTCATATGGTTGTTTTTGATGAAGGAAATTTGGAACCTCTTCAAGACATAGCTGATGAAACCTTCCCTGCTCAAGGTGAGTTAGTAATTCATGAAGGACAAACTCAAAACCCTCAAGAACATGGACAAGAGTTGCAAGAGCCAATAATTTTGCATAGATCCACTAGAGAAAAGAGAAATGCAATTCGTTACATTTGCTTTCTCTTGGAACATGAGGGTGATGGCTTAATGGACAATGATCCATTAAACGTTCGTGATGCCATCCAAAGTTCCAATTCGGAAAATTGGATTGAAGCAATGAAAGAGGAGTATAAATCCATGCAAGACAATAAAGTTTGGGAACTTGTCCCATTTCCAGAAGGTAAGAAACCCATTGGTTGCAAATGGATTTTTAAGACCAAGTGGGATTCTAATGGTAATGTGGAGAGGTATAAGGCGCGTCTTGTAGCTAAGGGTTTTACTCAGAAGGAAGGGATTGACTATAAAGAGACTTTCTCTCCAGTTTCAACGAAAGACTTTTAGGACAATCATGGCTCTTGTAGCACATTGTGATTTGGAGCTTCATCAGATGGATGTCAAAACAACTTTTCTAAATGGAAGCATTAATGAAAAGATTTATATGGTGCAACCAGAACACTTTATAACGGGAGACTGAAAAAATATGGTTTGCAAATTGACAAAATCCATCTATGGGCTAAAACAGGCGTCTCGTCAATGGTACCACAAATTTCATGAGGTGATTCTCTCTTTTGGTTTTGAGATGAATTCAGTTGAAGATTGTGTGTATCACAAGTTCAGTGGGATCAAGTATATTTTCTTGCTCTTGTATGTGGATGACATACTGCTTGCCACTAATGATGTGGATACCTTATTAGAAACCAAGAAATTTCTATCCAGTAATTTTGAAATGAAGGATCTTGGTGAAGCTTCGTTTGTATTAGGAATTCAGATTCACCAAGACAGATCTCGGGGTATTCTTGGATTATCACAAAATAGCTATATAGAAAAGGTACTTAAAAGATATGGCATGTAGGACTGTAAAACAATGGATACTCCAGTTGCTAAGGGAAACAAATTTAGTCTCAATCAGTGCTCTAAAGAAAATCTGGAAATTCAGGAAATGCAAAAGGTCCCTTACGCATCATCTGTAGGGAGTCTTATGTATGCTCAAGTATGTATGCGTTCGGATATAGTGTTCATAGTTGGGGTTTTAGGCAGATATATGAGTAATCCAGGAATGGACCATTGGAAAGCAGCCAAAAGGCTCATGAGGTATTTAAAGAGAACAAAAGACTATATGGTCACATATAGAAGATCAGACCAATTAGAGATCATTTGGTATTCTGACTCCGATTTTGCGGGATGCCAAGATAGTAGACGATCTACTTCGGGCTATGTTTATCTGTTAGCTGGTGGTGCAGTTTCTTGGCGTTCTGCCAAGCAAAACCTTGTTGCTTCATCCACCATGGCAGTTGAATATATAGCATATTATGAGGCATCACTTCAGTCATAATGGCTGAGAAATTTTGTTAGTGGGCTGCGAATTGTGGAAAGAATAGAAAGACCACTAAAGTTATATTGTGACAATAAATCAGTCGTGTTGTTCTCCAACAACAATAAGAGTTCGGTAAAGTCGAAACACATCGACATTAAGTTCCTAGTTGTTAAGGAGAAAGTACAAAGTGAGCAGCTTTCCATAGAACACTTAGGCACTAACTCCATGATTGTGGATCGTCTTACAAAAGCTATCACACCCAAGGTCTTTCATGAGCATACTGCTCACATGGGTGTTATGCTATGTGAGGATTTTTGGGTTTAGTTGAAGTTAGAATGTGCACACCTTTTATTATGCTCTATGTAATTTTGGTATTATGTATGGATACTTTGTATTCAAACTTCAGTTGATTAATCATTCAGTTTGGTATTCTATCTTTATGCTTTATACAATAATGTTTTATGTTATTATTAAGGATCTCACTACAGTTAAGTATTTAAGTAGGACCAGTTGAAAATTGACATGTACCGATCATATTCATGTGATTTTCATGCTACACATTTCATGATGAATCTATGTCATTTAGTTGTGTCAATGTTGGTGATCATTGTTGAATTAGTCATGATTGATATGACGAAATTCACTGTGATTCGATATGGAGATAGGACTAATGGACAGGATAATTTAGGTATGCCTGAGTCATAATGGCAATATTTAAGCGCGCAATAAGGATAACACGTATGGTGTATCATATATGTGACCAGTGGGAGATTGTTAGAATTTCTGACAATATGTGGGTCACAAATATAATTCAATAATTGTGTTATGACCATTATGTAATTAGCCAATATATAAAATGATCTTCAGTAATTAATTTGGTGGCTAAGGGCATATGTGTCATGAAATATTATAAGTGTAGATACCTTCAGGCAATTTCTGATTTGATGAAGGGACTGAATCATAATTATTGCAACTTAAGCAGTAACCGCTTCAGTTACTTTTATGGGTTATGGTCCTCATTTGTAGAGCAACAAGTTTTAAGGTGTAGGGTTGAGGAGAATAAAGGTGGATTAGAATAGTGTTATCCATAAGGATAAAACACTATCAAATCATCCATAAGGAGCCATAAGGCAACATCTCCTCATCAAGCATCACTCTTGGAACTTGACATTTCTTATTCCCCTATAGAGAAGCATAAGGAAAACCATCAAGTGTTCTAACATCTGGAAGATCATCACACCCTCATACCTTCGAGATTCTAAATGACTAATCAATGTATGCTTTTCTTCTTCACCATGAAATCAATTGGGGTTTCTTCGGTCTGAATCATGGTTGTTCCATTTGAGTTTATGTATGAGCATAAACATTTGGTTATAGGAACAAAGTCATGATCATTAGGATTTCCACATTCAATCTAAGGATTACAGATGGAGAAATTCTCCAACAAAATAAACTAAGTTGTCCTAAAGTCAACATGTCGAAGATGAATGATTGTGCTAAAAAAAATCAACGTGATTGCTGAAAGTCTCTAGCCGTTCATTAAGTATACACCTCAAGTCCTCAACTAAGCCACATGCAAAATACAAGAATTTCCTTAAAGAATCTAAAGGAAGAAATTATATTAATTAGTAAATATTTTGTACTTAATTATGGGATTTTTTATTAATGATTCATTATAAAAAAAAATTAATTAATTTTGGAAATTCCTCACTCATGATTCAATATCAACTATAATAGTATAGTGATAATGACACAATAAGATATGTGTCTATAAGCCGTTACACATTTGAGTCGTCATTACATTTTTTGGAATTTAAAATATAGAAAACTTTATTTATGTCTATTTTTAGAATGGATTGACCTTCAAACTTGATATTTTAGAGTCCAGAGTTTATTACGAATAGGGAATATTTAGCACTATGTTCATCTATACTAAGATGATACCATCATTAATTAATTGTATGAATTACTTAATAACCTATATTTGTTTAAATATTTAATATTATTTTTTATATTTAGTTATTTTAAGAGACACTCAAAAATAACTTTTTTATTTTATTTTTATTTTCAACAAGAATTTAGTTTGCTTTTATTGATATCTAATGCAATAGATAATCAAAATTACATACTATAGAAAATTGTTAGTTTGTTGAGGAACTTTTTAGTTATTTTTTTGGAGTAGAAGTAATTTAGGTGATCATCCAAAGAATGAGGTGAGGAAGAGAAATGAACTCACAGCCCTTTTCTTCCATCCTTAAAAGTTAATATATTATCATTTTTTAATTTATTTGACAAATACTTATACTTTTATTTTTATTTTTCATTAAGGAAATTATTTATTGTTATTATTATTTATTTGTTAAATCAAATAAAAGTGGTGTGTCACACTTATTCAAAGTTGATTTGATGGAAAAAGGTGGAATCACTAATGATTCCATTTTTATTTATTAAATTATACGTGGAACATAGTGAAGAAGGGAAAATTTACTATTCTAGTATAACTTTTAAATAGTTACAAAAAATAGTAGAAATCTTATTGAAGTCATATATGTCATTCACGACTTTAATATTTAATAATTTCCTGTGCACAAGAAGATTATAAGTCGTAGAAATGAAACACGATGTTATGAACTCGTGCATTTTGTACACGAGGTTCATGGGTTATATTTATATGAAATCGTGTATGTGTCAGACAACATTTATGTAATGAGATAATTTGTACATAAAATAGTGAAAAGGCAAAGTATTATCTACATTAGAAAACAACATAACAAGATGGATCAAATAGAAACCCAAAGACAAATAAAAAATAAGTTTTGTTAAATGAAAGACACAAGAATGATAATTAAAACAAAAAATAATATAGATCAATGATGAATGATTTGTTAATAATGTAAAAAACTTTACACTCACGACACATATATTTTAAGCTCTTAAATTTAATATTTAATAAAGGATGGGTTGGTTTCATTTATCTACTTCTACCTTCATTTTTTTCCTTATATGCTCACTTCTCTGTAAACAAATTGTTACAGTTTAATGTGAGTATTATTATTTGTATTACATAATAGTAATGTCACAAGGTAGATTTTTTTTAATTTCCTTTTCCTTCTTTTTTATTTATTTTTTATTTTCTAGAGTTAATTATCATTCCAGTGTGTTCTTTTAATGATGTTTCCTATGTCTTTGATTTAACGAAACTTATTTTTTGTTTGATCCATCTTGATATGTTGTTTTCTAAAGAAGATAATATTTTGCCTTTTCACTATTGTATGTACAAATTATCTCATTGCATGAATGTCATATGACACATATACGATTTCATATAAATATAATCTATGAATCTCGTGTACAAAATGCACGAGTTCATGACGTCTTATTTTATATCTACGACTTTTAATCTTCTCGTGTACAAGGAATTATTAAATATTGAAGTGGCACGATTTTTATAAAACTTACTCTATTCTCGTAAATATTTAAAAAGTTATATTAGAATGGTAAATAAGTGGTCAAACTATACCTTTGTGTAAATTTTCTAGTGAAGAAGTTATTTTACTATAAAAAGACTATTTATTATTTTGAGATATTTTCTAAAAAGGGAATATCATGTATTGGCTTATTATTTTAACAATATTAATTATTATAAAAGGGTAAGAAGTGTAAATAAACTATTATGTGAAAAGACGTATTTATATTATTTATTATTTCATATTGACATTTTATAGAAATTATTATGGAGTCTAAATTTAATTATTGGTTATACTATTATTTAAAGTTATTATTATTATTATTATTATAATTATAACTGTATTAATAGAAATAGGAAAAAGTACAAAATAAAAAAAGGTGACATACCTTAGCGGTACATAGGTCAATGAGACATAGAAGACTTGGCAATTAGTGCGTCTTGGACTGATAGGGAAACTAACACACTAATCTAGGCGTGACCGAAAAATGGATTCTGAGTCCTGAGGGAGGGAATAGCTCCACATAGAAACCAAGATAAGTTTTTAGTGCTTTCCTATTTTTTTTTCTTTGTTATGTGTATTCCTGTCTATTTATTAGACACTTTTTTGTTGAGAAGAAATTCATTCACTAATGAGTTAATAATGACTGATTTAAATATAAATTGTTTAGTTTTGAATTTTGACAAATGCTTATTTAAAATGGCATCCCTCATTTATTGAGTCCATATTTAAAATATTTTTCTTATTTAAAAATTAAAATAGAGAAAAAAATCAGGATCTATTAATTATTTCTTATTCTTGATTTAATGTGATTGTCATTCAATCAAATTTATTTAATTTGTTGTGATTTGTTGGACTTGTTTTCAAATTGCAATTTAAGTATGATTTAATCAAATTATTTCCACAATGAAAACAAATTTGAATTAATTCCATAATTAAGAAATTAAAACTTTCATAATTTTTTTTGTAATTAAAATATCCATATATAATGAGTCAGATAAAATTAGGTATTTACATTGCTCAATAAATTCATGGATACAGATGAATCACATATCAAAGTTGACCATTACATTATATCATCTGAATGACCATTAAAGATTACCGGATTAACAAATATAAAAAGGTTGAAAGTGCAAAGTGTCAATGATCGCACTAGCAATGCTCTGCCTATGTTTTGATGAAGACAATGTTTTATTAAAGCTTGAAGATGCCTCAACAATCAACATGCCTAGAGCTCATTGGTCATATCTAGACTAGGTTATATCAATACAGACATAATTCTAAGTAGTGTGGGATGTATGCCTTAACAAGTGAGTATAGGTGAGGTAAACCTAGATGCAAGTCTCTCAAGCCATTATAATTGTCATATCACATTCATGAGACATATCATTTAGTTAATTGTATGTTCATGCATTAATCATACATGTTATATGTGCATATTAGGCATAATATAATTGCTAAAACATGTATAGAAGTTAAGCATAACATATGAGTAGTTTGCTTTTTGAATCACGTATTTTAATATGTTGGTTAATCGATTAACGTAGTGACTTAATCGATTAACTCAACTGTTTTTCTGTTATATCAGTTTTTCTGTTACAACTGATTTCTGTTTTAATCATGTTATACTGGTTAATCGATTAACGTTGTAACTTAATCGATTAACAGGTCTGTTTTAGGTTATAACTGTTTTCTGTTTTAATTGCTTAACTGATTGCAACGGTTTGAAGTGTCAAAACTGTTTTGTATAAGTTTAGGCAATTTCCAGAGAAGCGTAGCATTGCATATTATTGTGTAGGATTAATTAGAGATCATATTTTCGTGTTTTACATTCTATTTTGCAGAGAGAAATGCATGTGTGAGGAAGAAAGATTAACATACCATATTGAAGTCGATTCATTGTTATTTGCATACTGTTTTTCATATGCTTAATCTCATCATTTTTTTGCTCACATTTTCATGCATTCTTGATAGAGATTCTTAGAGAGATATTGTGTTTTCTGTTTTTGATTAACTCACATATGCATGATGGCTTGAGTGAATTATTAGTAGGTTAGTATTAAGGTTTTTCATTGTTATATTTTGAGCATCATTTTGTTTATTAAACCTTGCTTTTGTAATCTGTTTTTGTGTGTATTGGATTGGTCTCTTGGTGTCTTACCACCACAGAGATATAGTGATTCTTCACCGGGACTAGGAGGTCTTGAATTGAGAACGAGAATCTTGGTTTGAGCTAGTTCGCGAGAAAGGTTTTCTCAGGCGATAAGTAGAGTCAAACCAATGATTAGATGTTCTAGGATTTCAAGAAAGAAGCGTCCCGAGTTTTGTAAATTGAATTGGTGTATGTGATTATACTTGTATTCAATATAGTGAAGAAGAAAATCTCTCAAGATCAGAAGGGGAGGCCTGAATGTAGTTTGCAGTGGACCGCAAACGAACCAGGATAAAAATCCATCTGTCCACGGTATTCTCTCTTGATCTTCTTTACATTTCTTACTATTTCAATGCGAGTTAGAAGCTGATATTTTGCATGCTTATACCCTGCCATATGCTTGTTAATATTGCCTAAAAATATCTGTTGTATCTCTGCCTGTCTGTTAATAAATAACTGTGTAATTAGTTGCACTGATCATTCTGATTCTGTTGTGTGTTAATCGATTAAGTCCACAAGTTAATCGATTAACTGAGCTGTTTCCAGAACCGGGTTTTGGTTTGAGAAACGGTGATTGATAACCGCTACACCTATTCAACCCCTTCCAGGTGTACCTAGGTCACTAATACCTAACAAAACTATTTATAAAATTTCCCCAAATATTTAAAATCACACAAGTAGAGTCAAACTGTCAAACATTGCTAATTAGGCCAACCTTTATTGCCATTGACTGATATTTATTCCTTTCATTTGTGTAGATTATCTTTACAGCAAAATATTCACCTTTTAATTTATTAATGCTATTAAAAATAGAAATTTTAATACATCATCTCGAGAAATTTGCACATTTACTTCAAGTTGTGATTTTTTGGTACATAGTCAATGTTCTATATGGTATTTCCATCATTTAGGGATATATTATTATTATTATAATTATTTTTTATCAACAATTGTTAGCATGTTAGTTGTTAGTATTTTTGTTGTGGATGAGACTTCACCTTCAACCTCTTTCATCTTCACCATCAAACCCACAACCTCCTGCACAACATTTCTTAAGACTTCTCTCTTCACCATTAAACCACCTTATGACTCTCAAATATCTATATAATATCTAGATTACTCTATTATATATTTATTCTTTTCTATTTAAAATAAAAATGGAATCATCATACACTAATTTTTTATTTAAAATATAAAAAAAATCAATATTAAATTGAACAACAAATAACTTCTATACCATATTTGATTCAAACTCTCAATAAATTTTAGATTTATATTTGATGATTTTTTTACTCATGAATATATAAATTGGACCTCCAACACCTATAGGCGCTACCATTGCATGACGTCCTCCATAGCAGCTCAACACTCTTGAGTGACCATATATGATGGAGTTTTGGAGGGAAATGTATGAAAATGAAAGGTTTTAGAGTCACTTCATAAGTGTATTTCATGGCTCTAAAGCCTTCAATTTATCTATTTTCTCTTTAAAATTCAACTCACACAAATCCTTGTCGTAATATTAGAAATCAAAGAGCAAGAAAATAATTGTGTATTCCATTGAATTGATTAAATTTGAATGAATTGAATTACAAAGAAATTAATCAACCTATTATATATAAAATACAACAGATTTAACTCTACAAAACTCTTAAGTAACTAACTAATCTATTTTACACATATTTTAATCATGAAAATTGAATTTACAGTGATTGTTTGTTATGCAAGGTAAATGAGTTTAAATTAATTGGTAGCTTAATACAATATTAACTTAAAATGCCAAAAAATATATTTCAACACTCGTGAAACTGATGAATGAATGTTGACAACTCATACCTTGAACAAAAGATGATTAAATGGAGAAAGCTTCAAAGCCTTTGTATAGAATGATAGCCGAAGAACACTATTGAATAAAAGAAATAGAAGAATTCTTCAAAATATAGCACATGAAACTAGCAAGATTGTGCTAAGAGAATTAATAGAAGAATTCTTAGAAGAAAATAAATTGAAATTGTGAGTAATGATGTTTGATCGAGGCCGTACCCGATACAAATAATATAACAATTAAAACTGCAGTACTAGGGAGTGACTCCTAGGTCGTTTCTCAAGGATTATCTTTCAGGAAAAGCTTCAAACATCTTATACTCACACACACACAAGGGGTTTTTTGCTGTTGGATAGTATAAACATAAATCAAATTCAGAAATACTAGTTAAACAATGTAATAAAACGCCTAAATCCCTTTGGTTCGTTTGTTCACAACTCAATCCTCGGTTTCAAAAGATTATTTTCAGATTCCAACCATTAACTTCCGAATTTGTTGAGAATCAATTAACTAAGCGATAATCAATTCAAAGTTCCAGAACCTAAACATCAAACTAAGCGAAATCAGTAAAAGTATGAAACGATTAACAAATTCACACGAACTAAGCATTCATGCACTAGAGAGAGTAAATCAACTAAGTGAAGATAAACTCAACCAACCAGTTTCTAAGCAATGGCATTAAGCAAACCATATTCAGAAAATATAGAAGAAATCAACAATAAAGAAACCGAAAATGCATTAATAACAAAACCTCAAGAGTTGTGATACATTACCAAAGAAACTTAGTCCAGAAATTTAGCCTTCCATGGCAATGGAAGAGCAAACCGAAAATGAGAAATGAAAAAGGGTGAAACCCTAGCAGAGCCAAAAAGAGGGAAAACGGAAATGTCTTCGTGTTGTAAAACGAGGCAAAGTGAAGTGTGTGTTTGGAGTGGGGAATCCGTATTTAACCCCTCTTGTAACGCTCCGAAAAATACTTCTAAAAAACATTGCGGAAAAAATGGTAAATTTTTTTTTTTGAAATGGTGATGTATAAAATTGCCTCCTTTTTAAAACCTTCCTTTTCCGGGACATCACTTTAAGTAACTCAAATGCGGAAAATCAACTTATCGTTATCGAATGATAACTTAACCTGATTCACAATTTCCTGAACAACACAATGCATATAAACGGTTAAGTCATCTTTAGTTCATACAAACTAAATGAACAAAGGCGGAAACTACATCGCCACTAACATATACAAAATCCAAAAAGAAAAGGCGGAAATACTAATCATCGCCAACAGACACTAAACAAAGACATGAACAAACTGAAGCCGTCAATGTTTCAAAAGTCACAAGATGATAGATAACTCCTAGTGGCTAACTCCAAAGCTAGGATACTGCCTCTTCCTCAATTCCTCATGCCCCCTCCTGGAACATCACGGACGGGTAGCTCCAAA
>NC_032010.1:19329922-19331112 GCF_001865875.1 Lupinus angustifolius
TCTGGGCAGTGCCCTAATTCACATCATAACTCAAAGGGTAACGTCCCTACCACTACGACCATCGCTGAATCACCCTGGACGGTCCCAGACCAAGCCACTTACGGTCAGACGATCTCGCTCTGTGGTATCACGTATCCTTTTCTGGGCATCGCCCTAAATCATACATCCTTCTCAAATTACTTTCTTTAAAATTAATTTCCGAGTTTGACTATTTAATTCTAACACCTTGAATACTTACCTTTTTATTTCAATTACGGTGTTATACCAAAATAGTTTTTATATCACATACCCATACTAGGGTTAATACATACTCAATCAGTCAATCCAAATAGTCAAACACAATTCCTGTCTCTCGCCCAAGCGAGGACCCTTCGCTCAAGCTAAAATTCAATCAACAATACCATTTTAAAATTGGGCATCTCTCGCCCAAGCGACAATTCATATTTCAATCTCAATTAGACTTAAGCCTTCCTCGCCCAAGCGAGACATCATTAAAATCCTGATTTTTTTATTTTCCGCCGAAGCAAAACTTTTGCTCGCCCGGGTGAGACACGAGACATCATTAAAATCCTGGTTTTTTTTTCGCCCAAGCGGGCTTTTGCTTGCCCGGGCGAGGCCTTTGCTTGCCCAAGCGAGAGAGTTCCGATTTTCATCGAATTCATGGGCTCTTTTCGCCTAAGCGGGACCCTTACTCACCCAAGCGAGGATTTGTCGCCCGGGCGAGGAGTTCAGAACCAAAACTTCCCCTCGCCCAAGCGACAGGGACTTGGACAAAATACAAACTTTTGCCCTTTTCGACAACTGAAACACATTTAAACATGGTTTTTCAAACATCTGCACTCAGAAAAGTTTCCAACAACATTCATATACAATATTCAACACATTTCATCAACAATCATATACATTCAAAAGCATTCATACATAAAAATCTTAGGTTTCTTAAAACCCAAGTTCACCCTCAAAACCTTTGAGATGGTTTTGAAGATCCGGGTGTCATATTCGGACACCACTATGTCACGATGTGTTCTCTCTCACCTTAATGAAGCGTGCTTTAACTCGTCAACTACGGTTGGTTTGGTTTCAAGGTTCGAACACCGAAATCTTCGTAACTACCACAATAAAATCCGTTAGTTTCCGATATTTCTAAAATCGTTACTAAAATACTTAAAATCATTTCTCTTTTTCCCATC
>NC_032010.1:19331212-19331608 GCF_001865875.1 Lupinus angustifolius
AATCCGTTAGTTTCCGATATTTCTAAAATCGTTACTAAAATACTTAAAATCATTTCTCTTTTTCCCATCGTGATCATACATCCATTTCATCCATCCGGTCCAACATCACATGTTATCGACCATCCTTTTTCATCGAAAGTCCGTTCATGATTTCCATCCATTTTAAACATACGGTTTTTTAGTAAAACTACATATTCCGATTTAAAACATTCTTTGATAATCTTACCACTTTAAAGTAAGTTATTCAAAGTATTATTTAAGAGTTTTATGAGACATTCATGTACTCATAAACTTTAATATACTTTTTAGCAAGGATTTTCATTTTTCCAACTTATTCCAAGCCATGGTTTTAAGGCTAAAAACAAATAGAAATACATACATTCTCATTTTTACAAA
>NC_032010.1:19331708-19331946 GCF_001865875.1 Lupinus angustifolius
TTAGAAAATTTCAACGGTTGAATATGTTCTTGACATGCTCATGAATATCATACTTAAATCTCATCAACATCCATTGGTTGGATGTTGAGGGATCAAGGATTAAAGATGGAAGAACAAATGAGAGAATGAGAGAAAATGAAGAGAGGATTTTTACCTCTTATTTGAAAATGCAAAAGTGAGTGAGTGAAGTGTGGAGTGTGAGGGTTTAAGGGGAGAGAAGGAAATCAGATTTTCCCCC
>NC_032010.1:19332046-19332545 GCF_001865875.1 Lupinus angustifolius
GGGTGAGTGATGTGAGGTTTGCTTTATGGAAAGGCAAATCTCGCATCCCAATGCGAAACAACCACTTCACAGACACGTGCGATAAACATGCTCGAGTATTATCGGCTAATACTCAATCGGATATTATAAATCGCCCGATCGTAATATCCGATTAGAATTTCAAATTTCGGCATTCCGAGTGAAAAATATTTAGAAAATAGGTATGGGTGTATTTAGGGTCTATATTGACTCGAAATGAAATTACGAAGCCAACGGTGCGATCAGAATTCGATTCCGAGTTACGTAACTCAAAAACCATTTTTTGAGCCGTACCAGGTGGATTTTGGCTCCGACAGTGGTTCAGAAGCGACTGTCTCTGAAAATTACCAAAATTTACCATAAAATAGGAAATAAAATTACAAGACTAAAACGCAACTAGAGTTTTGTCTAATTCTTTACCGAAAATTCCCAGAAATTCATTTTCGAATATATAATTAATAAAATCTTATAATTCTAAATC
>NC_032010.1:19332645-19333074 GCF_001865875.1 Lupinus angustifolius
TCTAAAACACTAAACCATGTGAAACAAAGTCAATTAGGCACCAAGAATCATCAATCATGCTAAATTAAGGTTATGAATAGTGTGTAATATATTGCTCATCAAATACCCCCACACTTAACCTTTTGCACTCCTGGGCAAAATCAAGAAATAAGGCTATGCTAACCAATATGCACCAAAGTGAGTCATGCAAGAAGATCACAAAAACTAGAAACCTAAGAAAATCACATATTTCACAATGAAATCTAGGAGATGCAATAAAATGGGCAAATTCAAACACACAAGAGTAAGAGAATCAAATCAAAATATCCATGAATATCATCCAATGAATTCAAGTATGCCACGAAACTAATCAAACTAAGAGGCGAGTCGCAACAATGATAGAATGTCACAAGATATACTCTCTAAAGTGTTTACACTCATGTGTCTTAG
>NC_032010.1:19333174-19337624 GCF_001865875.1 Lupinus angustifolius
AGAAAACATATTAGTAACAACAAAATGACCAATCCACCTAGAACGAAGCTTACCACTCATGAGTCCAAGGCTAGAGTTGTACAACAATACTTTTTGACCAACCAAAAATTCCTTTCTAGAAATCAAGTTATCATGGAATCTTTTGGTCTTCTCTTTGTAGAACTTAGAGTTCTCATAGGCTTCTAAGCGGATCTCATCGATTTCATTAAATTGGAGCTTTCTTTCTTCACCAGCTTGATCAAGAGCCAAGTTACAAGTTTTCACAGCCCAATATGCACGATGCTCTATCTCTACATGTGAATATCAAGTACCAAAGACAACCCGATAAGGAGACATCCCTATGGGTGACTTGTAAGCAGTCCTATGTGTCCAAAGAGTATCTTCAAGTCTGTTGCTCCAATCCTTTCTGTTAGGCTGCACCATCTTCTCCAAAATCCTCTTTATCTCTCTGTTTGAAATCTCAACTTGCCCATTACATTGGGGGTGGTAAGGCAATTGTGAAATAACATCTATCTTGGCAGGGTCTACCCCGATTCCCTTATTTGAGATCACATGCCCCAAAACTATGCCTTGCTCTACCATGAAATGACATTTTTCGTAATTTAGAACAAGGTTAGTTTCGATGCATTTATGAAGAACTCTATCCAGACTATCCAAACATGCATCAAATGAAGATCCATAAACTGTAAAATCATCCATAAACACCTCTATGCAATTCTCTAAAAAGTCACTGAAAATGCTCACCATACACCGCTAGAATGTACCAGGGGCGTTGCATAGGCCAAAAGGCATCCTCCTATAGGCAAAAGTGCCAAAGGGGCAGGTGAATGTGGTATTCTCCTGATCTTCAAGAGCAATATGGATCTGGAAGTACCCATAAAAACCATCAAGAAAACAGTAATGAGATTTGTCTGCTAAGCGCTCAAGCATCTGATCAATAAATGGTAAAGGAAAGTGATCCTTTCTTGTTGCTTGGTTGAGCCTCATATAATCAATGCAGATTCTCCAACTGTTCTGCATTCTCATAGGAATCAACTCATCTCTCTCATTTCTCACCACTGTTGTGAATACCCAATTTCGTCCGGGGTCTTTTTTTTTTAAAAAAAAAACTTTAAGGAAGTTCAGGGACTGAGTCACAATTAAACACACTTAGAGGACTAAACACTAATTACCTAAAATTACCCCTAACCCCAACCCTAAATCTAATTGAGGCTATAAAAAGCCCCACTTAGTAAACTACTCACTGGTTGGATCCTCTCCTTAAACCTACTTTAGCAGCTTCGCCCATTTTTTTAAAAAAACACTCAGCTTCTATACCAATTTTTAAAACACACCATCTACAATCTTATCCAAAAACACATACTTTGGCAGCTTTTGGCAAAGAAAGAAAAGGATAACTACAAACAGTAGAGAGCTAACAAATGAGTCATCTTCCTTATTTTGGAACCACTTTCACAAGCAATATCCTTAGGTCCACTTGTCACTCAAATTCCTTATCTTTCATTTGTCCCTACTGGAACTCATTGCTACATACATAACACTTCCCATTTTCATTTTATCATTCAACATGCTCACTAACCACATGACATGAACCACAAATTGAGTCAAGGAGAAGAAAGGGGCTTTAAACTCATCGGTGGTGCCATCTTGTTAGAACCGTCCTGGAACATGGCGGAGGTGCTACCGGAGGAAGCCTTTGTGCAGCCGAGCCGTGGTAGAAGTTCCTAGACTCATGGTCCAGGTGGGGAAGACGACCCCCACCCTTTTATTTATTTATTTCTTTTATTTAATCATATTCTTTTATTTATTTATTTATTATGTATATAGTTTTTGTTTATTCATTTTATTTATTAATAAATTTATCTTATTTGAATATTATGGACAATCTATCATTATTTGAGTATGGAGTTATAATACTCTACTTAGTATATGTGTTTAATCCATTTAAGTTGTTGATTGGTATTTAGAATTAGGCTTATTCCTTTTTTATGTTTGTTGCTTAGTTTATTTTTTTTATAGTTTATTTATCTTATATTTATTGGATATTTGTCTTTATATGTTTGTGTGTATTTTATCCATATTTATTTTCAGTGGTTTTGTTAAACTATCATAATAGAATAACAAAAATACATATGTTTTTATCTATGATTCCATTTTTACTCGAGCATAAAAATAGAGTTTAATGTAAGAATTTGGGAGATCTGTGAATGTATTGAACTATATCTTCCTTTCCCTTCGAATAGAAAAGTGGTGAGCGGTTGTCGTACTGCTTCTTCTTTCTGTGATAACGGGATTGGCGGTAGATGGTCAGTGTCATCCTTATCTTCTAAGATTCTTATCCTAATTTTTTATAACAAATTTCATTTGATAATTTCAAAAATAAAATAATCAATTAAGTCATTAATATCGCCCTTGTAAATACCAAAGTCGTCAATAATTAATATATGTTATATTTATTTGAACCATCAATAAATAAGATACTCTTTTTTTGAAATTATACTTAATATTTGAAATAAGAGTCGCAATCATTAATACAGTATGATATGAGTTTTTTTTCTTTTAAAATAATCGAGAGTCACAATCATTAATATGGTATGATATGAGTTTTTCTGAAATAATCGAAAGTCAGAATCATTAATATCTTATGACATGAATCTTTGAAATAATCAAGAGTCACAATCATTAGTATTTTATGATGTAAACATTTGAAATAATAATTTTTTCATAAAATTAATCAAATAAGAGAGAAATATTTTTTAAGTGCTAAGGTTAGAGAAAGAGTATCAACTTGAGTATTATGTTGTTATCATGTTAGTAGGAAAACAGTAAGCGGTTGTCGTACTGCCTCTTCTTTCTCTCTAATAAGGATAAGACAATATATATCAAGTCCTTATCTCATTATCCTATTTAATAAAAAGCGGTGAGCGGTTGTCGTACTGTCCCTTCTTTTATTTAAAATGGGTAAAGTGATGTAGGACAAAGTTGTATCTCCCTCCTTAACATTATCAACTGACAATTTGAGCCCGTTTTTTATCATGTTAGTAAGAAAGCGGTAAGTGGCTGTCGTACTACCTCTTCTTTCTCACTAATATGGATAAGATGATATAAGTCAAACCACTTTTCATTAACTAAAATCAATCAACACACAAATGTTTTCTACCTAAGAACTACGTAGTCTTGATTTCCCTATTGCACCTAGGGATACGTAGGAGCAGGACGAACTCTTGTCAGACACAAAAATAAAACAAAAACAAAAACATTTTTTTAAATAATAAATTGATTTAACAAGCTTTAGGGTATATCTAGTGCCATGCGATTATTGCGGGTACCGTTTGATAACAGGCGGATGGGGTGCTAATATCTTCCCTAATCCGTAACCGACTCCCGAGTCCAGAGATCTAGTTCAAAGGCTAAGTCTTTCCAATATTTGGGCATCAAAAGGGTTTTCTACGTTTTGACCGCAAAAACGTGGTGGCGACTCCAATCTAGTCGTGTGATCGGTGTTCGGCTGAAAATCGGGGCGCGACAACTGTAATTCCTGTCTTCTTTGGAACCACCTGAACTGGGCTCACTCAATGACTATCAAAAATGGGATATATAATCCCAGCTTATAAAAGCGTTGTGACCTCTTTCTTCACAACCTCAAGGATGACTGGATTGAGTCTCCTTTGTGGTTGTCTCACTGGTTTAGCTCCATCTTCCAAGAGTATCCTATGCATGCACATAGATGGGCTAATACCAGGAATATCAGCTAAGGTCCAACCAATTGCCTTCTTATGCTTCTTCAGCACTTGCAACAACTTCTCCTCTTGATCAACATCAAGGGTGGTGGAAACAATAATAGGAAGCTTCTCATCGTCCTCTAAGTATCACTATCAGGTAGATTAACACTAAGATGAAAAGACTCACTATCTAAATTTAAATTCCTAACTTGTCTAACCAAACTATGAAATGTTCTATAAATTTCAGGATTTATTGGATGCAAAGAGTCGGGATTTACCCTAGTCATGCACTAAATGCAGCAGTAAGAAACATGTAGGGTAGTAAGGGAAATACATGTTAAATTTCAGTAATCAACCAAAACTTTGCATCAATAAAATCCTAATACCATAGGAAACATACACAAAAAGTTTCAGGACAAAACTCAAAGCCTAACTAATTTAATTAAATGCAACAAAATCAAAACAATTGGAAAAATAAACTTGTAAAATAAAAAAGAAATAGTAAACAAACTCTTTTAGGATTTTCAGGTGTAGAGAAAGGATTTTCAGGGGTTTTAGGAAAAATAAACTTGTAAACTAAAAAAGAAATAGTAAATAGTAAACAGACGCAGTGTGTAGAGAAAGAATCGTCTCATTTTTCTACCCAAAATGCATATATAATATGTTCAATTCTGATCAACGATTCCAAAGTTATGCCAAAAATAGAAAATCAATAGTAAAACTAGTCA
>NC_032010.1:19337724-19338414 GCF_001865875.1 Lupinus angustifolius
GGAAACAAAGTTTCATGCAAAAATTCCAACCACAACTATATTAACCAACATACACCCGAATCAACCAACACAAATAGTTAAACAAGACAGCAAATAGCAAATAGTGAATGCTACAGGCAGATTTTGAAATCCAAAGAGAATGGTTATTCTAAGACACACACTAAACTATACTAAGAACCTTTGACAAGAACCGATAATCCCCAGCAGCGGCGCCAAATTTGATTGAGGCCATACCCGATACAAATAATATAACAATTAAAACTGCAGTACTAGGAAGTGACTCCTAGGTCGTTTCCCAAGGATTATCTTTCACGAAAAGCTTCAAACACCTTACACTCACACACACACAAGGGGTTTTTTTGCTGTTGGATAGTATACACATAAATCAAATTCAGAAACAATAGTTAAACAATGTAATAAAACGACTAAATCCCTTTGGTTCGTTTGTTCACAACTCAATCCTCGGTTTCAAAAGATTATTTTTAGATTCCAACCATTAACTTCCGAATTTGTTGAGAATCAATTAACTAAGCGATAATCAATTCAAAGTTCCAGAACCTAAACATCAAACTAAGCGAAATCAGTAAAGGTATGAAACGATTAACAAATTCACATGTACTAAGCACTAATGCCCTAGAGAGAGTAAATCAACTAAGTGAAGATAAACTCAACCAACCAGTTTCTAAGCAA
>NC_032010.1:19338514-19375045 GCF_001865875.1 Lupinus angustifolius
AAATGAAGAAGGGGTGAAACCCTAGCAGAGCAAAAAGAGGGAAAACCGAAAATGTGTGTTTTTCAAAGTGAGGCAAAGTAAAAAAAGTGTGTGTTTGGAGTGGGGAATCCGAATTTAACCCCTCCAACACACATAAACCGAATTGGGCCTAAACAACAGGCCCAAAGACAAATTACAATAAAAACAACTCCTAAATTAAAAATACAATCTTCACTTCAAGACATATCCTCGACTTCCATAATGCCAAAAATGCCAGTGGTGCCAAATATGATCTGAAAATGATAATAGATTTAATCAGGCCAAATAATCCCAAATTAACTCATTTTAGGAATATTAGTCCAATAAAGTCTAAAACACTAAACCATGTGAAATAAAGTCAACTAGGCACCAAGAATCATCAATCATGCTAAATTAAGGTTATGAATAGTGTGTAATATATTGCTCATCAATGTTGTTAATCAAGAACCGAGATTATAGAAAGAATATCAAATAATATTATTTTTTAATAATATCATCTTGGTTTCTTGGTCAAAGAATGAGAGAAATCTAAAATATGATGAATATGAATAATACTTGTTTAAGAATAACAATCCTCTATAAAACTATTGGTTTCTTAATCAAAGAATAAGATAAATCTATAATATGATGCAGTATGAATAATACTTGGTGAAAAATAACAATGTTCAACAATATCATTTTAGTTTCTTGACCAAAGAATAAGAGAAATATAGACACTATATGCCATAAAAGACAAAAAAATACTAGCATCTAACCTTCAAGTGCTTCTTAATCAAATTATGCTTATGATGGTACATGTTAGGTGTGAAAATTCTCTTAAATCATAATGCTAATTTAACAATTTTAATTCTAAATACCAATTGTATGCATTCCTAATTGGAAACTAGATGAGTTATTGCACTAATCCTTTGAATTGATTTTCTATGACATTTCAGGATATTAGAAGAGTAAAATAAGCAATGATTGATGTCAAATAACAAAAATCAAGCAAAGCCACAAGTCACCTGGCCTGCACCCAACACAACAACATTGACACACCAAGCGTAGCTTGCCCAGGTGAAGTGTCGGACCAGACGAAGAGGGTGTGCTGATCACACCACCCCTTCTCCAAACGCAAGTACCAAAACTTAGAACGATAAAAATAGATTGTAAGAGCAAAAGATCGGTCACCCAGTTTTTAGTTCCCAATTAAGTTTCAATTACTTTTAGGATGATTTCTATTTCCCTTAGTGCTTAGAATAGAATGTGCTAGAAATTAGATATAAGGTGAGAGTGTATGAATGATAAAGTTGTTGTAAGTTCATAGAGGATGTATCACTTCTCCATGAATTATAATTTTTTGCGTTGTTCTTTATCTTGGTTATGTATGAAAATGCTTAGGTAGGATTACTATCTTGTTGGGATTGATTGTAATACCCATTTGAATTAATATTTGGAATTGATTTATGAATTACTTTGCAATTCTTAATGCTTATTTTGTGAATCACAATTTGCTAAGTATGATTTCAGAAATGAGTTAGTGAAGAAATTTAGGTACAATAGCTTAAAGCATGTAATTCATCCTTCTTATATAATGCTAGAAGTAGTTTTATGCTTCATTGTCACATGCGTGCATGTGTTCATATGATTGCTAGACATAGATTCTTATAAGCGTCGAATAACTCTCAAACTTGTTGGTATAGACTACTAGGCATATATGTATACTTAACGGTTCATATAGTTTATTTTTTATTAATCTAGTTGTTAGACATAGAGCTATTTTAATAAAATATTAGTATACACCAAGACATTGGCGGAAAATACACTTGAGGTATTCACTTTACTCAACTTCATATGCATAGACTAATAAACATGATGTGTGTTATATGGGTCATAATTCTTAATATTGTGTAAAATTACTAGATAGAGCTTTATTGCATGAGTTGCTAAATGACTAAGACATTAACTTTTAGTGGTATCAAGGTCTATCATTATGTAAGAGTCATTCTTGAATTATTGGATTGATTAGTTTAGAAGTTATGGAGAATGAATAGGAGATCAATCCCACATAAAAACTTTCAACATCTTTAGTTATAGTAACTTTATGTTTTGACAATTAAACAACACAAAACCCTTTCAAAACTAGCTTAGGATAAGAATCTAATTGTTGAAAGGCTAGATTTAATAAGTCTCTATGGATACGATAACCCCTTACTTTATACTTGTTTGCGACACTATTTAATAATTTCAATACTAATCTGCCAGTAAGCATTACCCTAACATGTTATTAGAAGAAGGCTTGATCACAGTACAAGACATATTGCATAGAATGAGAGCCAAAGAAGGCTTGATTATTAAAATTGAAATTAATGATGTTGTTCATGAAAAACCAAAACAATAGAAAGAAGACTAAATCATTTAAAATGATATTATTGCTCAAGAATACCATTTTGATTTCTTGGCCAAAGAAAGAGAGAAATCTAGAATATGATGAATATAAACAATACTTGGTCAAGAATTACAATGTTGAAGAACATCATCTTGATTTCTTGACCAAAGAATGAGAGAAATCTATAATATAATGAAATATGAATAATAATTGTTCAAGAATAACAATACTCAATAATACAATTTGGTTTCCTAGCCAAAGAATATGACAAAATATGAGCAATTTTTACTGAAGAATATAAGCAATTTTTGCTGAAAATATGACCAATTTTTGTTGAAGAATAACATGAGAACAATACGATGAAATATGAACAATATTTGCCTCAAGAATATCAAGAGAAAAATATGATGAAATATGAACAGTATTTGTTCAAGGATAACAAAAGAATAATGTGATGAAATATGAGAAATATTTGACTTAAAAATATCAACAAGAATTGAGAGAAATAAAGATTGTGAAGATTACAAAAGAGAGTGATAAACCAAAATGTTATCCATGAAAAGAATATTGTTCAAAAGGTGTGAATATGTAACCACTTTCAGCTGCAGCTAGTCTTTTTGTTTGAACCTCCATGCACAAAAATCTGACAATTTTCCCATACCAGCTCATGTGAATCATTGCCATAAATAGAGGGGTGGATTCAAGGAGCTTCTTGCCATCCCTTGGGTGGATGAAATAGGTTGGTTGTCTTGATCAACGGGGGCACCAACATCTTTTTCTTCATGAACAAGATTGATAATGTGATGAATGAATTGAAGGAGTGAAGTGGAGGAATTGAGAATTTGGTGATGAGGAAGAAGAAAAAGGAAGATGTGATCAAGGAGATAAATGAGTGCGCAACACCATAGAAGATATAATTACATTACTTTTATATCATATTAAAAATTAAAGATCAAGAAAATAATCATGTATTTTATTGAATTTGAATCAATTGAATGGATTCAATTACAAAGAAATTAATCAACTTATTATATAGAAAATACATGAGATTTAACTCTACCTAATTTCGAACTAATTAATCAATTTTACATATGTTTTAATCATGAAGATTGAATTTACAATGATGATTTAATATGCAAGGTAAGTATGTTTAAATTAATTATAACTCAATACAATATTAACTCCAAATACAAAAAATATATTGCAACAACATATGCACCCTCCATTATCATTGCATTGCATGTTATTTGTTACTGCCTCCCTACTCAACTTGAGAATTTTCTACTACATATATGATATTGTTATCGATCTTCTAATATATTTGTATTTTTTATGTCCCCATTGGCCTAATTATAATTAATTGAATATTTGTACTTGTATGCTGCTTTTGCACTAGTAGCTTCTTAAAATTTTTGGGTCCTCAGTGTGGTGCTGCTGGAAGTGGAGAGTGCCGGTGATGAGAGTGACAATATTAGAGGACGCATAATAGTAGGAGTACATCTTCTGTCTTATGTGTATCATTTCTTTGAATAGAAAATTACTTTATATAATATTTATTTTTAAAATATATTAGTCCTTATGTGACATTTTGTGTCTAAATATAAGACAAAGCAGAGTATTGCTAGGAGTTACATCCTTAAATGTTATGCCCTGTGGCATATTTTGTTAGACTTGAATTTCTGTGTGTTCAACATTTTGTCAATTTAATAATAATTAAATCCTTTTCAATAAAAGTTGAAGTTCTTTTGGATCTATGAAGCTAGATTTTCTATAGGTCTTAATGAACTGATAATTGATAATTTGAATTATCCAGGTCTTTCTGCATCACTAGACAAAGTTCTGTATTTGTATTGCTTGTAAAAAAGTGAATTGCGAATGTAATAAAGTTATGCTCTATTTTTGTTCTTCACAATTTTAGTTTGTGAAACAATTCCTTGTAATGGCATTATGTGTCTGTGATTGTATAAAGCATCAGTTGCACTTCTAAATTATCATCTCTCATACTTCTCATGACATGCATTAATTTTTAGTTACTTGATCATACAGAGATGTTATTTGTTAACTCTTAACAAATACCTTGCAGTTTGTTTTCGAGTTTTATGCTCCTTGGTATGGTCTAGATTGATAAAAAAAAGGACATGTTAGTGAAATTATGTTTTATTTCTTTGCGAAGCTTTATTATATGCCTTCCGGAAATAGTCTACTGCAAGATAAGGTTGCATACATCTATACTTTCCAGATATGCTCCTCATTTGTGTTACTTGTCAGGATGCAACTGCCAACGATTTCCCACCGGAGACCTTTGATGTCTGCGGTTATCCGACAATGTAAATTAAATTATTTCAATAATCATATAATCAAATTTGTGTTTTGATGTGTTTGTTAAAAACAAAATATAATAGAATCAGCTTTATTGCGGATGAGTTTTCTATATCGCTTATGCTTCTTGTGCCAGTTGGACCGTATATATTCCCCAAAGGTAGATGAAATAATAGGGTCTTATGCATTCACAATGTTCTGAAAATAGGATTGATGGTGAAGTAAGTAATTCAAGGTTAAGTGGTCTGAGTACTATTGTAGTATTGTATATTTATAACTAAACAATTTAACAAGTAAGATTAGAATTAGATTACTAGAACACAACCAAAATGAGAAAAATGAGTGACGTTGTTAACTGCAACTTTGAGAGAGAGAAGTTAAAAAGGAAACAAGGAATGATCCAACAAACAAAAATAGAATAGAAAGTTGGAGTGGAAGTTCTTGGGGTTGTAGAGTGCAACACGTGAAAAGATGCCAAAAGAGGACTAAAGAATTCAGTTAGGGGCAGAGAATCAAGAGCAGATTCGGTTATGCAAGATAATCACGTGGCAGAAGATCCTGGAGCTGAAATCACACGGAAAAGCATGCGCACCAAAAACAGAATGTTAAATGGAGTGATAATGTAATGAATGAGGCAGAGAATTAAGAACCATCTTGTCTGCCATAGTCCTTCTTTCTGCACTCATTTCCTTCTTAAATTCCATCTTATGTTCTCTTCTTCAATGTACTGCATTTTATTGCATAACTATAAATAATTCCACTCCTTCTTATTCCTATTGCTGTGTTGCTATTTACTTTCGTTTCATTGGTGCTTTTATTGAGCTTCCATAGCTAAGAATACCAAATTGTGAGATTTACAAGCCATTGTTACTGGTCATGCGGAGGAACTTCATCGATTGGCTCAATCAATGAACAACCGATTCAATGAGCATGATGAACGTATGGCTCAAATTCAACTGCCTTTACATCAGATTCTTCAGAATACTTCTCACAGTAGTGGAAGCCCCTTGAACTCAGGTTCTCCAAATGAAGCCATGGGCAATACTGCACTACCAATTAAACAGATCTCGCTGGGATTTCCTCATTTTGATGGCACCACACTTGTCTTGGAGTGGATTTTTAAGGCTGAGAAATTTGTCCATTATCACAACTCACCGGATTTGGCACAAGTTGACATTACTGCAATGCATTTTGAGAAGGATGTCATACCTTGGTTTCAGATGTTACAACGCATTTCTGCAGTAACCTCTTGGATGGATCACACAAGGGCATTGGAATCTCAGTTTGGACCTTCTCCTTATGATTGTCCTATGACTGAGTTGTTCAAATTGACACAAGTGGGTACGCTCTCTGAATATTACCTTCAGTTCATGGTATTAGCTAACAGATCTATTAGCTTAAATGATGAGGCTATGTTGAATTGTTTTGTGGGTGACTTGCACAAAGAAATTCGTCGGCACGTGGTAGCTATGGCTCCACCCACTTTATTGTGTGTCGTAGCTGTTGCTCGGTTGTATGAGGAAAGACACACTTATGTGCCTAAAGTTAGTCCATCTCACTATACACACAAATACTCTCCACTCACCACACAGGTTTTCCATAACTCTACTTCTCATCCTTCTGTGCATAAATCCATAGTGCCCAACCCTACCATCGGGTTGTTACCCACTCCTAAGGGCCTCCTACACGTCTTACTAATGTAAAAAAAAATTAGCCCTGCTGAAATGCAACTTCACCGTGACAAAGGCTTATGTTATTTATGTGATGACAAGTTTACTTTTACTCATAAGAGTCCTAATAGGCAATTGTTGTTTTTACAATTAGTGGAGCACTCTGATGACTCTACATTGGGGGATTCTGATTTGCGTATGATTGATTCTGAGGAACCTTTACTTGCCAAGGATCACCACTTATCTTTGAATGCATTAAAAGGTGGCTTGGGTGTAGGCACCATTCGGTTTGTGGCTCATATTAATCAACTTCCTATTATTGTGTTGATTGATGGAGGGAGCTCTAATAACTTCCTCCAACCGCGAGTGGCTAAATTTCTCAAATTACCTATCGAACCAACTCATATGTTCAAGGTGATGGTGGGTAATGGGAATTATATACATGCTGAAGGTAAGGTTCAGCAGATTGAGGTGCAGGCTCAGGGCAATTCCTTTCAAGTACTTGTTCTTTTGTTGCCAATTTCTGGTGTTAATTTAATTTCCTCCCTACTTCTGCATTGGAATTTCCAGTGGATATCCAGCCTAAGTTAGCTTTACTATTGCATGAGTACCGCCAAGTGTTTTCTGCTCCTACTTCCTCCAAGATCGCATAATCATTCTATTCCATTATTATAAGGATCAAATCCAGTCAAAGTTCGCCCTTACAGGTATCCACATAGTCAAAGGGAGGAAATTGAAAACTTGGCTGAAGGCATGTTAAAAGAGGGTATTATTCAACCATCCAAAAGTCCTTTTTCTTCACCACTCATCTTGATCAAGAAGAAGGATGGTTCATGGCGTGTGTGTACTGATTATAGAGCACTTAATGTCATTACCATTAAGGATTCCTTTCCTATTCATATGGTGGATGAACTTATCGATGAATTATTTGGTGCTTGTTTTTTTCTCTAAACTTGATTTAAGATCAAGTTACCACCAGATTTTAGTGGACCCTACAGATCGATACAAAACAGCTTTCAGAACCCACCATGGTCATTATGAATGATTGGTAATGGCATTCGGGTTGACTAATGCATCTGCAACATTTCAAAGCCTTATGAATGAAATATTCAAGGGCCTGTTGAAGAAATATGTCCTGGTTTTCTTCGATGACATCTTGATCTATAGTTCATCTTGGGCTGAGCACGTTGTGCAATTGGAATCAGTGCTCAAAATTTTACAGCAACATCAACTGTTTGCAAGACTCTCTAAATGATCCTTTGGTGTTACCAGGATTGAATATTTGGGCCATACTCTTTCCGGTGATGGAGTTGCTATGAACTCTACTAAACCAGAAGTTATTCAACAATGGCCTCAGCCTACTAATCTCAAACAACTGTGAGGGTTCCTAGGATTAACAGGTTATTATCAAAGATTTGTTAAAGGCTATGCCACCATTGCCGCTCCCTTATCTGATTTACTCAAAAAGGATGGGTTCAAATGGTCTAAAGATGCTACCACTTCCTTCTGCCAATTAAAGGATGCCCTCACTACGGCTCCAGTTTTGGTTGCCCCAAATTTCAAGATTCCTTTTATATTGGAGACGGATGCATCAGGCTTAGGCATTGGGGCTGTTCTTAGTCAAGAAGGTCGTCCAATTGCTTACTTTTCAAGGAAATTTTCACTTCTCATGCAAAAGAAATCAGCCTATGCAATGGAATTTTTTTGCAATTATTGAAGCACTTCTCAAGTTTAGACACTATCTCTTGTGTCATAAGTTCATCATCAAAACAGATCAGAAAAGTTTGAAGGAATTACTTGAGCAATCTCTCCAAACACGTGACCAACAACAATGGTTGCCTAAACTCTTAGGCTATGACTTCACCATTCAATATAAGTTAGGCAAAGACAACATCCCTGATGATGCCTTGTCCCGCAGTTTTTTGCTAGCTTGGTCTACACCTGTCCACTCTTGGTTGGAGGAGTTGATTGCCATACAAGCCAATGATTCTACCTTTCAGGCTCTAAATGCAGAGGCATCATATGTTGATAAGAGCAATAAGGATTATTCTAGGTGGCAGAGTGTTTTATTATATAAAGGACGAATCCTTTTCCTAATGATCAGGCTTTCAAGACAAAAATACTAGAAGAATTTCATTGCTCTCAGACAGAAGGACATGCAGGTATGACAAAAACCTTGGCTAAAATTACAGTTCAGTTTTTCTGGCCAAGGATGCATCAAGAAATCAGAACTTTTGTTAGGGAATGCTCTATTTGTCAACAAGCAAAAATTGCAAATGTTATGCATGCTGGTCTACTTCAGCCTTTACCTATCCCTAACCGGAATTGGGAAGATATTGCTATAGATTTCATCACCAAGTTACCTAGCTACAATGGATTCACAACCATCTTAGTTGTCATTGACAGATTGGCTAAATTTGGCCATTTCATTCCCCTAAAACTGATTTCAATAGCAAATCCGTGGCAGAAGCTTTCATCAATAATATTGTAAAGTAATATGGCATTCCAAAATCCATTGTTTCAGATAGGGACCGTGTGTTTATTAGTTCATTCTGACAGTGTCTTTTTAAGGCTAAATGGACTAAGCTAGCTATGAGTTCTTTATACCATCCACAAACAGATGGTCAAACAGAGAACCTCAACAAAACATTGGAAATGTATTTACGATGCTTTGTGTTTGATAACCCAAAATCTTGGGTTAAGATGCTTCCTTGGACCAATTCTGGTATAATAGTTCTTACCATCATAGTCTCAAAATGTCTCCATTTCAGGCTATATATGGTAGACTACCCCCTACTATGGTCAAATATGATTGTCATTCTCATGACCCACCTTCGGTGCAAGAAGCATTGCAGGAGAGGGATCGCTTACTTCAACAACTTAGAGGCAATCTGCTCAAATCTCAGAATTATATGAAATTGCAAGCTGATAAGAAACGCAGAGATTTCAACTTCGCAGTTGGTGATTTGGTTTTGGTTAAACTCCAACCTTATTTTGAACACCCAATTTTGTCCGGCCCAAAATATTTTTAAATAAAATAACAAATGAAAACAAAATAAGTTATTTGGGTATTTTCTATCGAAAAGTGACACTTTTTAAGCGTCCCAAAAATAATGTAAGTTCGAATTCTTTAAATTTCAAGTTTCTAATTTAGTTTTAATGTTGAAATATTGTCTTACAATTTGCAAGATTTTTGCCTTGATTGATATGTATTCTATTCTAATCTTGGGGGTAAGGAGTCATTGCTGCCCCAAATTGCATGTGCTAAAATTTGGCTTGTGATGTTGAAAATAAAGAGCATTGAATTGGATTAATGAAATTGGTAACAAAATCAATCAAGTGCAACAAGCCAACAATCAGCCGTGTGCAACAATCTGATATTGAATTAGGAAAAAAATTAAATCACACCCTTAATGTTCACCTATGAATTAATGGGTGATTTTGTTCCCTCCTATTTTGCACACGCCATATTCTTTGGCTATAAGGGGAGGCCATACTCGAGTATCAGAGGGGGAAGAAACAACTAATCCACACCAATCCCAAATCAAATCATCCATCATCTATTTCCAAAAATTCATAATAACCCAAAAAGTATTTTCTTCATAGTTCATACACAAGAAAAACAGAGAACCAACATCAATCCAAAATCACACAAAAATCCTCATCAATCATCTATGCCCAAGTCCTTAACCAAAACAAACCTAGTGGCTACCATGCTTGCTAGTCACGTACATACATCAACTACCAACATTTCTTTTCCATTCAATTTTAATAGCATAACCCATTACAAATTGTATGAATCCTAGGTTTGTGCAACAATTCCAAAAAAAGAAAAAAATATCCTCCTCCCCTATTATTGGTTATCATCTATGATGGTAGTAATGTTCTAATTTGATTTTTATTTTTATTTCACAATTCCTCATATTCTTTGACATCAACCTCTCTTACTTCAATTCATATTCATTAATGTGTCTCTCTGCAATTCCTCACTACATTATCCATATCTAAACCATCCATACTAAATCCAAAAGAACCATGTTCATGTCTTCATGGAATTTGTTTTCCTGGTGGTAGTTGTTAAGATTGCTATTGTTACTTTAATTAAAAAGACCTTTGGATATAGCCTGTTCCCACAAATATTTGCATATGCTATAAAAAATTTCAATTCAAAGTGCTTAGATATCATATCAGTACGGGTTCACTACGTCAGGTATATTTTTCCTTCTTCGTTGTATTACCTTTTATGTATTTCTTATTGTTGGTAATAATATTAGTGATCAATTATCTCCCTCTTCTTATTTCTTTTGAACAACAATATATATTTTTATTATAGTAATAATTAACAAATATTTTTTTGTTCAAACATAAAATCCAATAAATAAAATAGTTAAAGTATTTTTTAAAAATAAAAAATATTTTAATAAGGATTCAATAGCGAAGTTACGACTCGTGTTACATCTTCCTTTCTCTTCGAGCTGAGAAACGGTTGTGGTCATTAGTATTGCCCCTGTTATTTATTGAAGCAGAAAGGGTGTAAGTGACCTATGTTGACTTTTCGTCTATTAATACCCATTCGATCAATTTAAATAATTTTTGAAATTTTAATCAAATTAAACGAATCAAGTCAAACATTTTCATAACTAGAACTATGTAGTCTTCATTCCCTATTGCATCTAGGGATACGTAGGAGTAAAATGAACTATTGTCAGAGACAAAAATAAAAAATAAATATTTTTTGTTTTAAGTAATTTAATTTCAATAAATTAAGAGTAACTAATTCATGCAATTAGTTAGGGTACTGTTTTATTACGGGTGAATGAAGTGCTAATATATTCCTCAATTCGTAATTGACTCCCGAACCTGGATATCGAAGTCCAAGGCCCAATGTGATTGGGCCAAAAGATTTTTCTACATTTTTGACCGAAAAAATGTAGTGGTGACTCTAATGAGGTCGTGCATCCGAAAATCGGGGCGTGACACTTATAGACAACATTCATTAGCCTTAAGGAAGAATCACAAGCTCAGTTTGCGCTATTTTTGTCCTTTTGAAGTTATTCAAAGGATTGGGGAGGTTGCTTATAAGTTACAATTGCCTACCTATGCCAAAATTCATTCGGTGTTTCACATATCCCAATTGAAGAGATTCATAGGCAGTTCTCAACAACAGTATTTTTCCCTTGTCTTTGACTACTACCGACGAGGGTCCCCTTGTCCTACTAGTTCAGATTCTGGAGTATCGAGTAACAGTCAAGGATTCTCAAACTATTCCACAAGTTTTGATTTAGTGGGATGCCTCGGTTGACACTGAAAATTCATGGGAAGACTTACACACCTTTCAGGAATTGTATCCTCAGTTCAACCTTGAGGACAAGGTTGCTTTCGATGGAAGGTGCATTGCAACACGTGAAAAGATGCCAAAAGAGGATGTAAAGAATTCGGTTAGGGGCAGAGAATCAAGAGCAGATTCGGTTATTCAAGATGAACATATGGCAGCCGATCCTGGAGTTGAAATCACATGGAAAAGCATGCGCACCAAAAAGCAGAATGTTAAATGGATTGATTATGTAATGAATGAGGCAGAGAATTAAGAACCATCCTGTCTGCCATAGTACTTCTTTATGCACTCATTTCCTTCTTAAATTTCATCTTTTGTTCTCTTCTTCAATGTACTGCATTTTATTGTATAACTATAAATAATTTCACCTCTTCTTATTCCTGTTGCTGTGTTGCTATTTACTTTCATTTCATAGAGAATATGAATGACCTGTTTCAGCCTATCACAGTTTTGAAGTTTATGGAGTAGACAGATAGTGGTGAAAAAAACATGTCACATAGTGGTTTTAGGAGTACATGTGAGAAAAATAACCTGAATTGTTCAATTTAATTGCTTTCATTGATATATTTAACAGTAGGGGTAGTGGATTCCTTAGATGAATGATCTATGAACACTTGTGACTGTGGTTTTTAATTGCCATGATCATTATCATGGTTATAAATTGTGGATGATTATGAAATAAATAAATATACTTCATACAATTACAATTGAAGTTATTCCATAATTATATAGACTTCCAAAACTGTAATATTGCAGCTGTAACATACCATAATTTAAAACTATGTTCACCATGCATCCCCTTCAATTTGGTCATGTCATTGTTTTTTATATTGTTGTTATTGTTGCCATTGTTAGAAGCTTTGGAACTGTTAGCATATTTTTGATGACTACAATTATCAAAGGATGTCATAAAATATGGCTGAAGCTTCTCCAAATCTGAAAACTGAAGAGGCTTCAATAGAAACTCCTTTGCCCCTCCTTCCAAGCACCTGTAACATTAAACATTTTAATTTAAACACTAAAATAAATAAATTTCTTACGAAGATGGGACCCAATGCTCCACAAGGTGGGACCCAATGCTGCCTTTTTTTCTTCGTATTGCTTGTCTCTTATGTTATAAAAGTTGTCAATGGGTTTCTGTTATGCAATTGACAAGGTTAATTATTAAAGAAATGTGATAGACTATAGTAAAATTTAAAGATTAACTTTTCTTTTTTCCAAGTGAAGATGTTGGTTTAGCCTCTTAAGGATGTTTAGGGATTAAAAAAAAAGGTGTATGAGGCTTTCACTTAGTTGAGTTTGGAGAGGATAAATGTACACAATTTTATTTTAGAAGTGAAAAAACAATACATTAAGTGGGACTACACAGGTCAAACAATGAATGTATGTAGTCTTACCCTATAAATAATGAGATATTACACAAGATGAAATGGACTACATATCGAACAATACATAATATAGCCTCTTTTAACTCACCTGCTGATTCTGGAAGGTACATTTTCTGATGACATAATCACTACTGGTACATCTTTCCAAGAGGATCCCTGCAGTGTAACAAATGTCAACAGAAGAAAGGAATGAGAACAAAAGGAATAAATAGTTAAAGAAAAGAAAAAGAAAAAGTAAACTTTGATCCTGAAATCTTCAACTTTTCCTTTTTCTTTCTATTTCTCTTAACTGAAAATTGCAGCCAAGGAACTTTATGTATTCAAGAAAAGACAACATGGAATCTTAGGGTATATATGGTAATGAGAAGAGTATTTTGACCTTGATTCGTTTAAGTAAATCATAACCATTCATCCCTGGCATGCAGTAATCTGTCATGATCAAATTCACTTTTATTCCCTGTAATTCAAAAAGATTCAACAGACTAATAGTATTATAATACTTGAAAGGGAGAAAAAATGTCCATGTTGGGTAAGCAAAAAAGAAATTTACAGAAAAAAGAGAAGAGTTGATTAATTATATATTCTTCTAGTAAAAGAAAATTTAAATCAAAATATAAAAAGAACTGTGCAAGTAAATGCATTGGAGAATTTCCCTTTTATAAGAGAAAATTGCTCAAGTCATTATGTTTATTTATGGTTTTTCTAATATGATCAAATGCTTGCATACTTCTATGCATTCCCAAAGGTGTCCTCATTCTGTATTCAGAGTCAACCAAATTTTAATACTACCATTTGCATAATATAACCTATATGATTTTGATATCTATGTTGAGCTTCATATACAACTGTCATATTGGACTCATTGTAATCCTAGTACATATAAACCAATTTGCGCATGTAATATGAGATAAATGCTTACCTAACTAACATTATAATTATATATAACCATCTATTTATGTAGACTCCACTGATACCACTACAACTATCGAAATTTTAGTGATATAGAAGGAGCCTTCCCCAACTATATTCTTCTATGCAATTTCAATAGATTTGATTTTAAGTTATTTAGGGTGGTCTAATACATGAAGTACCACATAGTGGAGTTTAGGAGAGTAGATTTGAACAATTTTACCTTACAAATAAAAATATTATTTTCAGGATTTGAACTCGAATCTTAATCACTAAAAAGTAACTTTATCACCATGGCCACGAAACTAACCCTTTTTGTTAAGTTGTTTACATACTAAAAATTCAAGAAACCACCTTAATTCAATGAGGTGCCTTATTGAATGAGATATTAGTAAAAAACATCAACTCAAATCTCCCCTTCAACCCCTTAATTAAATATAGAGTGAAGATAGTTTTGGTGTTTAACAATTTTCACTTATATCAATTTGATTTTTTTTAAAAATAAAAATAAAATTAGTATTCAAATATTACGATTGTGATTCAAAATAGTGCCTATTAGAGGTAATAGAAAATATTAAAAAAACTAATTTGATCAACATTTAAGATTTTATTATGTCATTTTGAGGTTTTTAAATTATCAGATATCAAATTGGTACACGTAAAAATCTTTAGAAATCAAAATAGGTCTTTACTCTCAATTAAATCTATCTACTTTAAAACAAATTTAAAAGGGGAGAAATTTTGACAGTATATATTTATGTGATTTAAGAAGGAAAAGGAAATATATAGTTTCTATACATTTGACCTGTGCTCATCTGATTTGTACACTAAACACTAACTACTAAAACTAGAAGAGAAGAAGGAGGAGAAACAAGACTAGTTATATATTTACATCTTGCAATGGCAATGGCTGTGAAGAAGTTGAAGAATCATTATCAATGTCATCAAGCAGTCCAAGATATTTCAAAGCCTTGTCTCCAGATTCCATGAAGGTAACTGCTTAATTAATTAAAAAAATCATCCATGGTATGTGCCATAAAATCATAACTTGGACTAATTAATTACACATAAAATAATAACATAATATGAGATGTTATACTATACCTTTGCATGAAGAATCTCTCAGAAGCCTCTCTAGAAGCTTCCTGTCAATAACACTATCATCTACCACCAACACATGAAAATGTTGTTGCTTCTTCTGTTGTTGTAACTTTGGTGTTTCCACAAGCTCCATCTAAATGTTCAGAAACAATATCTCTTAATTAATTAACCTCTATATATTAATATTTGCCTTGCAAAACACTTCATAGAGAGAGTGAGGGGCCAGAGAGAGAGAGAGAGAGAGAGAGAGAGAAAGTTGGTGAATGAGAATAAGTGATTACATGTGGAATTGTCTTAGCTTTTTTCTAGAAGTGGGTGCACGAGAGAGAGAAATGTAGAGGCACAGCAATAGCTAGCAGGTTTGTAACTTTGTATGTGCTTAATGGTGAGATCTTGACCCTAGATTCTCTACCTCTTTGGTACAACCACCATATTTAACTTTTTCTCTCTCTCTTTCCACTTTCAAATGGATTTTATTTCATTTCATTGCTAAGGAAAAAAGAAAAACACAAAATCTTTCTTCCCATTCTTTTTGGTCGTTATAATGATTGAAAATTTTATATATTTTCTTCCTTTAATTTATGTATCATTAAGTATCTTATGGAATAGTTTAGTTATGCAAGATTCAATTAATAGATCTCTAGGATGATTAAAAGATCAATTATTTAATTCTTATAACCAACACTTGTAGATAGGGATAAAGATACCCTTAATAGTATTAAGTATCTAATAAGTGCATTAGACTACACATACACAACAGACCATACTTCTTACTTATAACCGATTACACTTGATTTTACATTTACTTGCTATATTTGTCAGGATTATTTTAGCGTATGAGACTTATAGTTATCCCTAACACCTTATTCATCTTGAAATTTTTTCACTTCATGAGGTCCTATTTCATATACAATGTGTGTGAAAAAATCAAATTGCATGCTTGTAGTAGTTATTCATTGGAATAGTAACAATTAAAATTAAAAATGTTAGATACTTTGATTCAAGGAATCTTAAAAACTATCAGTTGATATTGCTTTGAAGCCACATTCAGAAAAAGTAAATTAATCTCCTACAATAATAGTCAGCCTTAATCTTACTATATGGAATTGGATATCAAAATTGTTCATAATCCTAAATGAAATAAATTGTAATATACAATCTTGTTTTGAAAACATTATGCGGAAAATAAAAGATTTGTAGGTAGTATTACATTCAAGGAGTGTGAGGATACCTCAACCCTTACACTAGGTGGTGTTGTCATCCAATCAATTATTTGGTTATAATTTTTCTGCTTAATGCGACAATTGATCCTATATGAATTAAGGGTGTCTTCTAGCCAACAATCGAATTTTAATTATTTTTTAGGTGTGGAGATCATGTAATCAAAATCTGTTCTACTTTTAACTAAATCTTTTACATCAAATAAAGGGAGTAATAAGATGGTTGAACCAAGATCCTCTATCCCACAAGTTTTATGTCCCAATGTCCCAAACCAGTCATATCTCACCAAATTATATAAAAATGTTATTTTATATATTTTTTAATTTCTTTTCAAGTATGTGTTAAATTTCCATTGAATTAGGACAAAATGAGACACCAAAAAGTGGGACAGTTGATCCCCATTGAAGATGGTTTGATAGTTAAGATGAAAAAATGTTAAAAAATTGAGCGAATGAGGTTGTGGGTTCTAGTCTCATCTAACACAAATTAAAAAAAAAATTATAAAGTAGTTTGATGGTTAGGAGTAGAATGAAGGAAGTTGAGGGTTCAAGTCTCGTCAATAACAAATATTAACATATTCTTAATAGTGACATTTGCTAAGAAAACAGTCACACACTCCGAAATAGATTAGTTTCTTATCGTAAGGTAAATGAATACTCTTGGTAATACAAAAATAAATAATTAAGACATCAACTAAATGTGCTATATGAAAATGTTAAAATTCATTAAATATGATATAGTTTTAGTTTTTACCCAATTAAGGAAAAGTCAATAACATGATACAGGGCTTATAAAAAACATATATTAAAAAATGATCACACAAAAATCACAAAAAAAAGAATGTGCTTACCGTAAATTGCATGCAATGTTGACATCACTTAATAAGACCTAATATCTTGTTTTTAGTCTCAGACCTAACGATTTTGCAGTCAGTTTGAGAGCAACCACCAAGCTTGTATACATATATGGTACGAATGTAAAAATTTATACATATATATTACATTTATTATTCATTTATATTTAAAATCAATAATAATTAAATAAAAATGATAAATAATATAAAAAACTCATACAATGTGTCTATACATTTTTTTCTATCTAAACTTAGATAATAAATAAAATGGGCATAAAATGTACCAACAAAATGACAAAGTACCGAGACTTATAAGATGCAATGGACCCTCCTTACTTTTAATTGTTCATTAGTTTGGGCATGCACAATAGAGCACACAACCCAACAAAGATGATTAGAATTTTCAGAAAGATCGATAAAGAAAATACAAATGACAAATAGTAGAAAGGGACCACTATTGTCACACAATGCATGTTACATGTCAAGAGTTAGTTGCACTAGTTAACATATTGAATTTATGTAAACAAGAGAAGAATAAGAATATTAATGTGATACACCAAGCACGGCATGCTTTATAAAATGTTCTATGTAGGGTTAGTATGTGAGTTCAATTTTAAAAGGAAATAGAGAGAAATTGAAGATTGGAGGGTTATTTCACAAATATAATTCATAAATCTCAAATATTTATTTACTATCAATTGTTCTTTAAAATTTAACTTGCAAACGTATCATGTATAGTTGTATACTTCCTTTCATGTGACCGGTGAATGCTTATAATCTAGAAATTAACTTATTCTAGCAGTAAAATTCTTTTAAATTTATGGAGTATTGCATAAAAATAAAGAATATATTGCTTAATATCAAGAGAATAATGTATCTACTCATATCAGGAGATAACTTATCTACTTAAATTTATTCACTGTTTAACATGTGTCTTATTTTTTCTTTTATAATATATTTTAAAATGAAAACTTCTAGAGAGAAGTGAAATAAGACATGTATCAAATAATCAATGAATTTAAAGAAATAAGTTATCTTATAGTATGAGAAGATATTTTATTCTCTAATATCATTGTCCTTAATCCAAAATGATTGGTTGTAGTAGAAATGAATAATGTCATAAGAGAAATGATTCAAATCATATAATCTTTACTTTGAAGGAACTATCCTTTTTTATAAACAAGATAATTGGATTAAAAGTGTAAGGGGGTGTTAATCCAAGAAGAATAAACTGCAATAGTAATTCATGAATTAGTATCACTATTATTTATGATATATTTGGTGAAAAGTTATTTTAGTCGTTTCAAAATAATTGTTTAATTAATAAAGTTGTTATTGTTGATAAAAAATTAATTGTTTTCTTGGATAATAAATATTTATTTCAAATATTTGTCCACTTATAAGTTCCATAGAATATCTTTTAAGAAAAAATCAAAAGAAAAATGTGGAAGATATATTATTTTTCTGAATTTTACAACATTACTTACATTTTTATTGTGTTTTTTCTTTTCCCTAACAATTATAATAAAGATTTAATATATATACACTGATAATGTAAGTATTTTTTACACTTTTAACAAATCATCACCGTTGATTTATTAACCACCATTGACTCTCAAACAAAAGTAATACAAATTAATGATGAATGATGTGATGAAAGTGTAAAAAACTTTATACTTTTAGTAAATTTTAAATTTTTATGATAAATGTGATTACAAATAAATAAAGGCAATGGGTAGGACCACAATGGGGACCCCATTGAGCAAATATTGTAATCTACATGGGTCCAAGTAGCAAATATAATATTCCCGGGTCCCTTCTCCTTCTGATCAGAACATTAAAATCAATAGATTTTCTCTGAATTGCGAATCTGTTCCCATGACAAATTTTTCTCCTTTTGGGGTCACTTATATTTGTTTCAAAATTCTTATCTATCAAAATCTACTGTGGGACCAAATTGTTGTCTGCCACGTGCTAGACTTTGAGCTCGGTATAGGTTGGAGACTTTATTATTCTCTTTATTAATAAAGAGACCATTCTTAAAAATTAAAAGAAAATACAACTTTTAATAATATATTTATTATTTTAATTACAATGAAATTATATTTTTTGTCATTAAAACTAAAAAGAGAAACATATATTTATCTCTCTAATAATGATGATAATCCTTGTTCATAGGTTGGGAGGCTTATCTTTGCCATAAACATTTTATGAGAGGTGAAAAATTCAATAAAATATGAAATATTGATTTTAAGTTTTTTTAACAAATGCACATTTTCAATAATTTTTTACATCTTATTCCATTCTCGTCCAAAAGCTCACATCACAAGCGGACAAAATTGTTGAACGTCGGCTAGGTATCATATAAGATAGGTTCTTTCTAGATGCCTTAAGACCTGGTCTGGTCAATTGAACAATTCAGAGAAACTACATTGTTGACCAAACAAGATTCAAAAAACAATACTAGGACCATTGTTTCTCCCATTTGTTTGTCGCGTCGTCTGCACAGGACTATTGCGCCATCTGAACAACAGAAATATGTACCACAAGCTACATGCCACCTGTAACATGTATTCCCTCTCTAGGACAGAATGCAATTCCGTCAAAGTCATCCAACACAAGTAAATCAACCTCTACTTGTCTGGGACAAGACCGACAAAACCAAATGGTCGGCCATGTCAACAACATCTACTTGGAAATATTTTATGCACATATTCACTATAAATAGGAACCCCCAATAAGGAAGATATTTTAACTTTGGCCCACTTACTCTTGCCTACTATTCTATATATTCTTATACATCTCTCATATACTGACTTGAGTGTCAGATAACTTTTTCAGATACCTCATCAACCACTACTAGATCGATCTCATGCGATATCTAAAAGAAGTCTTGTTCGACCAAATGTTCTTCCTACCCGGATCACACTATACCAAAGAACACATAGGAAACATGTCAATGCTAGTTTTTAATGGATGCGACATGCACACTTTTATTTATTTATTTATTTAAATATTACCCGATGCCCTATTTAGAAGTTATTTGAGAGAGAAAATGTCTTTACTCGTTTTATTTTTTATAAGAAAATATTTTCAATGAAGTAAGTAATTTGTTTCCTTAGTTTGAACATATTATTTCGCAAGTTAATATTTATGTATTATGTGTCTAGTTTTTTATGTAGTCAATATATCATAAATTTTTTATGTGTATTATTTTTATTTAAGAGTTAATAATAATTAATACATTAATATTCTTTCCTCTTTGATGATAGACTGAAAATTTAATGTTGGGCATGAAATTTTTAGCAAAGTGTGTTATAAAGTGTAATTTTTAGCAAAGTGGGTTATAAAGTGTAATTTGTTTCCTTAAAATTATTAAGACACTTTGTGTAGATCTAAAAAAGGAGGGTTAGTTTATATAATTTACTCGAAAAATGAATAAAATTGCACATCATTCTAAATACGATAACAATAATTAGTGTTATCAACATTCAAGAAGAATCACAATAATAATAAGATTTGAGAAGTGGATAAGAACAAACCTCGATCGCATTGTTATGTCGTTGTGGTGGTGTCCTTCCTGCTATGTCATCGCGTTGGTGGTGACATCCTTACTATGGTGTCGTATGGTGATGGTGCTATTATATTGTCATGATTGATACATATTTTAACCTTACATATGTATTGGATGATGATCCTCTCTAATACTCAGAGAATTGAGATATGTGGCAATCTTTTTTTATGGCTATAATTTTAAATTATTTTTCAATTAAAAACAAATATTTTCTTTCTCCTCTTAATCCAACATCAGAGAGAAATTGTACTCATTATGCTAGAGTGTTAGGATAATGAGTTCCCGAAGTCAATATGGCCTGGTGAAATGAAAAACTCAATAATATTTTTACTTTTCATTGAATGAGTTCTCAAAACGATAGTGTTTAGGTTGTTTCTTAAATTTTTTATTTTCAATTTTGTTAAAGCATTGTTCAGATACTTGCTTGTTATTTTTCTAGTTTTTCATATATAAATCATTGTATCATCTTCTAATTCAGTAAATGAGAAATATTATTCCAGTAAGCAAGATTTGATTTTCATTCTTTATTCTTTCACCTTCTTTCTTATTCAACATTTTCTTTCTCATTCATGCATGACTCCTACAATTTTATCATAGTATGAGAGCGATAATTATGCGTTCCCCTTGTATTTTTATCCTTCCATATCTAATGAGTTCAGAGCATTTTTTCACAAGATCCTTAATCCTCATTTTGGTATCATCATCATTGTGCTTGGCAGTCACAAACACCTTCTGATCAACAAACATGCAATGAAAAAGGTATATTCTTTGCAGCAACTCTATGGTTTAGGAACACTGCTTACTTTTACATTTCTTCACCATCACGATTGGAGAAAGTACACAAAGAAAATCTATTGCAGCACCACAAGAATTGCCTTCAACTGTTCAATATATAATATTCCTTTTGAGACTCACTCAATATTCTTTCTAATACAACATTCTTTTGCTGCTTACTCCAATTCCAAGTGCGCAACTAACATCAAGTACTGATCAAACAGTCCCAACCCAAATATGATTTCATTATGCCAATGTGGTTAATGATAAGAATCAAGAATCTGTAGAGCCAAGAAACATAAATAATGATGACGATTCCAGGATCAAGAACCATAATAATGAAGGGTCATTTTCTCAACTGATTTGTTGCATTCAGAAACAAAACAAAGGATACCACCAGCATTAGGCATTAGTGTTATTAGTAGTTGTTGATTTTCCAACAAATGCTCATTCAACGACCCTATTGATTTGCCAAGGAGGGAATCTTTGTAATAATATTTTTAGATCTAACTAACATCTTCTCGGTGAGCAAAGTAGAAGTTCATAACTATGTTTCATAGGAAGATTTCCAGAAGAAAGTTTAATAACCTCATCTTCAAGAATGAACTTTATTTTTCCTATTGGAATGCCTCTTTGCCTTTTGGAAGTTTGTCGGCCAGTGTCTTGATTCACCTTACATGGCGAAGCTGTATCATTTGTGGATTGGCAAGATTCATAAATCCAATATTCAAGAATGCTTGTGGATTGGCAAGATTCTTTGATAATTTCCATTCAAAAATAATTGAAAAGACTTAATAGCTTCAATGGCTTCTTCTGATCAATTTGTATTGTTTTGTCTCAAAAGCCAACTCTGTTTGCCTACCACCAATTACCCTCACTTCATTCATACTCTATTTTCTTTACCCCTCTCATTACACATAATGGCAGATTTTGATACAAAGTTTATGTGGGGCAATAATATTTAATTATGATTTATAATTAAGATTAAATGAGTAAAAAATAATATATATATATATATATATATATATAATTGTTTCAAAATAACATATTAATTATAAATAACAATAATCACATTAAAGAAAAATGTACATACATTAAAAAATTCTTAAAGTCGTCGGCAATTTATTAGAGGTAAAAAAAAGTATTTATTTTCTTTCCAATATTAATTATGTATGATATTATCTGCAAGAAATTCATCTTCTAGCTTAATGTTTAATTTTGTTTGTTTGTCTTTGTTTCTGAAAATTTTGGAGTAGTTGAACCATAATAGTTTTTTGGTACTACCAAGTCTATACACAATACACTCACATTTTTGGGCAAGGAACTAATCCCTTTCGAAGTTTATGGCGGCCCCTTCCAAAAAGTGTCGCTCCGAGGAATCGAACCTTCGACCTTGGGGATCTAGTGAGACCTTACACTACTAGGCCAATATCTTGTTGGTATAAACCATAATAGTTAAGATAAAACGAACAACTCGATTAAGTAAATAATATGCATTTACTTTCCCTATATTATCAAAATTGAACTTAATTCAGGAATGATTGAATTTTTTTCAAGTTTGAATGACTAACGACATCAACAATAAAATATTGAAATGTTATATTGCTCATTAAAATTCATAGGGTAGGATTTTTGGATAAAAATATATATGTTATCAATATTAAATGAATTATAAAAATCCTTACGATCTTAGGACTTTTGCTTCAAAGTTTGACAAAGACAATCTGTGATTCTCATAATCTATTTTATAAGTATAAGATCATTACCAACTCAAATAAAATTATTGTATTTAAGTAATACCGACATTTACACATGTAAGAGAACATAATTCATTATCTATAAATTTTAGAATGGCCAAGACAATGTTATATTGTACATATTTACGATATTACAAGACTGAATAATACCTCATTTATTTTCTTATATGATATGAATCCCTTAGAGAGTACTTATACAAAGTGACTTGGCTATTAAGGCAAGCCAAGAACAAGAAGAGAACAACTTGACAAAAGTAAAAAAATGGCCTAACAGAATAACAGAATTAATAAACTATAACAAACTGAAAAGAAAAAATGGAATTATCTAGTGAGCATGAAACAAAAGCCTAGAGGGAAATTAAGGAATCGTGCAATTGGCCAAATGCTTGGTGCTTGTGGTGCAGTCAAGTTTACTTGTTCCTGATGTAGTTGTGTTGGTCATAATGCCAACCTCTAGTGCCTCTATATTAGTCTCATTAGTAGATGTTGGTTTGTTGGATTGATATTTGGTATTTAGTTGTAGCTTAGTGTGTTAGTTGGTGACAGATTCTAGTGTATGAGCCTTAGATGCTGCATCTGTTTTGTGGTTATGTGAAGAACTTGGCCTTGACTTAGTGTATATATGCAATACCCCCTCCCCCCCACACAAGCTAAAGAGTATATATTTATTACTCCAAGCTTGGAAAGTAGGTATGTGAATGGAGTTGGATCAAGAGCCTTGGTGAAGATGTCTGCAATTTGCTTTATAGTTGAGATTGGTAGAAGGAGTAGCAATTTGGATTGGATTCTTTCTCTGACAACATGGCAATCTATGTCCATGTGCTTTGTTCTTTCATGGAAAACTGAGTTGGCAACAATGTGTCTTGCAGTGTTGTTGTCACAATAGAGTAATGTTGGTTGGATGAAAGGGAGACTGAAGTTTTGTAAGAGATAGGCCAGCCAGTGAATTTCACAAGCTATTAATGCCAAGGCACTGCATTCTTCCTCTGAAGATGATCTAGCAACTGTGTTTTGGTTCTTTTACTTCCATGAGATCAGTGAATCACCCAAAAACACACAATGGCCACTGATAGATTTCCTGGATTTAATACTTGCAGCCCAATCGGAATCACTAAAAGCTTTTAATTGAATAGAAGAAGTTATAGGATAGAAGACACATTGGCTAGGATTTCCTTTCATGTATCTCAGAATTCTGCTCAAAGCTTTGAAATGGCAGATTGTAGGATTAGCCATAAATTGGCTTAGTTGTTGAACAACAAAAGATATTTCAGGCCTAATATTAGTGAGGTATAGGATCCTTCCTACTAGCTTTCTGTAGTAGGGTGGATCAGGGTTATGTGGTGTGTCATCTTGATACAGTTTAGTGGTTTTAACAATGGGAGTAGGGTCGGGTTTAGCATTCAGGAATACTTTCTTTGGCAAAGAGTAATACCAGATGGAGATCTAGCAACTTCTAGTCCTAGAAAGTACTTGAGAACATCTAAATCCTTAATTCTGAACCTTTTATCTGAGTATGTTTTCACAGCTTCTATTTCTGTTATGTTATTGCCTGCTAATACAAATCATCAACAAAGACAAGCAAGGTTGTGAAGGAAGAGCCTATGTTCTTAGTGAAGATTGAATGGTCATGTTGAGATTGGGTGTATCCTAGGCTTAAGAGTGATTCAGATAGTTTAGTGAACCACTGTCTTCCAGCCTGCTTTAGGCCATAAAGAGACTTTTGTAGCTTGCATACTTTGTTTGGGTTGTTGCATATGTCTCCTTGTGGGATGGTCATGTAAACAATTTCTTTTAAATCACCATGTAAAAAGGCATTGTTGACATCTAGTTGGTGCATAATCAAATTCTTGGAAGAGGCAATACCAAAGAGAAGTCTTACTGTTGTTAGCTTAACAACATGTGCAAATGTTTCTAAAAAAATCAATACCTTCAGTTTGGTTAAATCCTTTGGCCACTAGTCTAGCTTTATACCTTTCTATTGAGCCATCAGACTTAAATTTTATCTTGTAAGCCCATTTGCAGCCAATAGGTTTCTTATTTGGAGGTAAGTCAACTATCTCCCAAGTGAGGTTTAGGTCTAAAGCATTGAGCTCATCTTGCATAGCTTTAATCCAGTGAGTGGATTTGATAGTTTGTTTATTGGTCTTGGGCTCATTGTTGGTGGTAATTAAAAGGGTATGGTTTAGGTGAGTGGTAGAGGATTTATTATAGGATAGGACAGAAGATAATGGATGATAGACACCTATTGGTTGTTGTTGGTCATTAGAGTTGATGAGGTTACAATGGAAGTCTTGGAGGTATTTAGGTGGTTGCCTTAATCTACTTGATTTTCTGGAATCTTGGTTAGAGGCAGGGATATGAGGAGTATTGTTGGATTCAAGGTTGTTGTCCTCAATGACAGGGGCATATTGATGATCCTCATTGTTGTTAATGGTAATTTCAGAAACAGTGGTGTTGTCCTTCCTAGGAGTATGGTATTCAAGGAATGTGTTTTCTAAGTTAGTTACTTGACTCATAGGTTGAGGAGGGTCATTGGTGATATAAGGAAAAATATGCTCATAGAATACCACATGTCTTGATAGAAAATTTTCCCTATTGTGTAAATCAAAGAGGACATACCCTTTTGTCCTAGACTTGAGTCCAAGAAAGATACATTTTCGAGCTCTAGGGTCAAGCTTGTTCCTTTGATGTATTAGTGTAGATGCATAGCATTGACAACCAAAGACTTTAGTTTCAAGTAGGTTAGACAGTTTGTCATGAAGTAATTCATAAGGAGTTTTTTTCCTAGGATAGGGCTGGGAATTCTATTTATGAGATATGTGGCATGTTGGGCAGCATAGGACCAGAGAATGTTGGGTAAGGTGGATTGGAAAAGAATGGTCCAAGTAGTGTTTAATAGGTGTCTGTGTTTTCTTTCCGCAACAGAATTTTGTTGTGGAGTCTCAACACAGGATATCTGATGCAAAATGCCAAGCTCATAATAATAGCTAGGCATGTTGAACTCATTGCCATTGTCTGTCCTAATGCATTTGATGTTTTTGGCAAATTGAGTCTGGCTCATTTGGATGAAATTCTGCACAAAGGCTCTAGTGTCCCCTTTGGTTTTCATGAGAAATAGCCATATCTGCCTTGAGTGGTCATCTATGACAGTAAGAAAGTACATGTGGCCATGGATAGAAGATTGAAACAAAGGTCCCCATATATCCATGTGGACTAAGTCAAATATGTTGGGACTTCTATGCATTTTATTTGGGAAAGGAAGCTTACTTTGCTTTCCTAGGTGGCAATAGTCACAAACAATAGCAGCATTATATTTCACATTGGTTTATTTCTTACAAATGTTATTTAAGATAGCAATAGAAGGGTGGCCTAGCCGAAAGTGCCACAAATCAAAGAAAGGCAAAGTAGACATAATATTGTCATTGTGTTTATGTACAACATTATTTTCTATGTTTCTCCTAATCACATACAAGCTATTGGTCACATCAGCATGTCCAATCGTTTTCAATGTAATCATATCCTGAATTATGCAATGTGAGTCATGAAAAGGTAGTTTGCAGTGCATAGATTTTGAGTTTTAGGATAGAGATCAAATTAAATGTGAACTCAGGTATGTATAAAACATTATATAGGGTTATCTTGTCTGATAAGATAAGTGTTCCTGAGTATCTTGCCAAGGTAGTAGATCCATTTGGCAAATTAATTGTGATAGGCCTTACAACATAGAAGGCACTAAAACAGCTTTGGTCAGGGTACACATGGTCAGTGACCCTTGTGTTCAAGACCCAATGAAAATTATTGTTACCTGTTACTTCCTGCTTTTCTTGATTGTCTTGGGAGTGATCAGATTGTGTGATGCTTAATTGATTGACATTATGGCTTTTGCTTCCCGCTCCTCCAGGAGTGATGCAAGTTGTGCATATTGTTCAGGCCCAAAATTATATTTGTTGGTGCATTGTGTGTCCAAGGTAACCTTCTTGGAAGTAAGGAGGTTTGTTGTTGTGCTATTGATTGAAGTAGATGGTTGTTTAGGCTTTTCTTTTGTGGATTTGGTGGGAAACCATGCTTAAAGTAGCAGGTTTCCACTGTATGCCCTTCCTTGTTACAATGAGTGCATATATGGAAAATCATCTTCCTCGACCTTGTCCATATCCTAATCTGCCTTGATTAGTCCTTTGTTTTGCATGATTGATTATGATTTTTGTATGAACCTTGCAACCTTAGAGTTGTTGACTTGAAGAGAACCTTATCATCAAAGTCAACTGATTCTAATTGTCCCTCTTATTGTAGTAATAATGCAAAGGTTTTTTTATTGATGGAAGTGGATCCCTCAATAAAATTTGTGTCCTTGCTATGCTAAAAGTTTCATTCAATCCCTTTAGGAAGCAGATAACATATTCATTGTCCATGTATGATTTCATTCTGCCAAGGGTTTCACATGTGCACTTGGAGTTGTAGAAGCAGGAAAGGAGTGGCCTTAGAGCTTCAAGGTCCTCCCACTTAGTCTTCAACTTGGTGTAATAGGTGGAGATGCTTCTTTCACCTTGATTGATAGAGTGTAGGTCTTGTAAAATATCAGAAATTTGAAAGTAGTTGCCCTTGGTGAATCTTTCTCTTTAGTCTTGCCATAGTTCATTGGCGTTTTCAATGTATACTGTACTTTGTTAGATTTCAATGGAGAGACATCTTGTTATCTAAGAAATGACCATTGTGTTGCAGCGTTCCCAAAGATCAAAGTCTGGATGGTTTTTATTTGGTGCTTGTATGGTGCCATCTACAAATTTGTATTTGTTTTTAGAGCGCAATGCTCTTCTCATTGCCCTGCTCCATGAATGATAGTTGGTACCATCTAGTGATGGAGTGACAAGAATGGCGCTTGGGTTTTCTCTAGGATGTAGGTGGTATCGGTTTTGAGTCTCGTTGTTGATGAGGGCAGCTTGATTTTCTTGTTGTTGGTGAATGCTTAAAGAGTTAGTCATGACACTTTAGGCAGTGATATATCAGAATTTTGCAACTTTAGTTTTTGAAGCCTTCTGATACCATATTACAAGACTGAATAATACCTCATTTATTTTCTTAATTGATATGAATCCCTTAGATGGAACTTATACAAAGTGACTTGGCTATTAAGGCAAGCCAAGAACAAGAAGAGAACAACTTGACAAAAGTAACAAAATGGCCTAACAGAATAACAAAATTAACAGACTATAACAAACTGAAAGGAAGAAAGGAAATTATCTACTGGGCATGAAACAAAAGCCTAGAGGGAAATTAAGGAATCATGCAATTGGCCAAATGCTTGGTGCTTGTTGTGCAGTTAAGTTTACTTGTTGCTGATGTAGTTGTGTTGGTCATAATGCCAACCTCTGGTGCCTCTGTATTAGTCACATTAATGGATGTTGGTTTGTTGGATTGATGTTTGATATTTAGTTGTAGCTTAGTGTGTTGTGTATGAAGAGCTTGACATTGACTTAGTGTATATATGCAATATACGAAGTTACAAATTGAAGAAAAATATAATATCCGATAAGTATTTTCAAGACATTATTTGGATGTAACTAGAAAAATTAAAATTTTGAAAAAAAATATAAATTCAGGGGGGTAATTGCCCCCACCTGTTACTAAGAAGATCTGCCCCGGATTACACACACAATATTATTGTAGTGTGTATTTTATATCGTTGAAGTTATACATTAGGATCGAGATTCTGATCCATTCTCTCTATTTCATTCATTATAGTTTGTTTGTTTCTGTCAAGTATATGGTAAAGCATTGGATGGTTAAGCTTATGTCAAATAGATGGTTAAGCTTTGGATACAGTTGTTTCTGCATATGATGGTTAAGAATCTGTATTGCGTCAGATTCAAATTTCAAGACTGTGAGATGAAGATTCACTCACCAACAAGAGGAGGTATTAGAGTATATTGTTGTGTTCAACACAATTATTTCTAAGCTTGATTTGCATGACACATTCCAGCTTGCAGAGGATGTTAAAGTATTGTTGAGATAGTTGGTTGTTAGATGGTTTGTTGTTAGTTTTTCTTGTTTCCATTTATAAATCATTGTATCCTCTTCTAATTCAATCAATGAGAAATATTATTTAAGTAATCAAGATTTGATTTTCATTCTTTATTCTTTTACCTTATTTCTTATTCAAGTTTTTTTTTCTCATTCATGCATGACTCCTACCATTTTATCAAATTTAGAGATGAAAACATATTCATCTCTTCATTTTTAGGGAAATAAATTGCTACTAGTAAAAGAATAATACATAAAAATGGTCCCCTCTCTAACGTACTTTTATATTTTCATTTTTTTTATAAGCAAAGTTGTATTAAAGAGCACAAGAGGAGCAACTAGGGGTGGTAAAATTATCTATAATCCAAAATTCATCCAAATTCCTCCGTTAGAACTAATGGATTTAAATGGATACAATCCAATGGATATTATTGATAATGGATAGATTCAAATCCATCCATTATATCCAATGGATATATCCATTTGGATGGATACCCAATCCATCCAAAAAAATTAAATTAAAAACAATTTTTTCCAATTAATTCAGTATTAATATAAAAGTTTCTCTAACCTTTCTAAGAAAAATCTCACACACATTATAAAAGTTAAAAATTGCAATTGTGATTTTAAAAAAGTGCTTATCAAAATAGTATAAACGATTTCGGTCTTAGTGCTTTACCCCAACATCTTAATGCAAAGTATAAATATATCATTTTGGTTATTGACTAATATGATAATATAATAACAAAATGAAATATTTTAGAATAATGGATTGTTGGATACAACTTGTGGAAGTCCCAATTATTAAAGGTGTTAGCAGTTCCGGTTTAAACCGTGAAACTGATGAAACTGAACTGAACTGAACCATAAAATGCAGTTCGGTTTGGTTCTGTGGTTCGATTCAGTTTTTTATTTGGAACGATTTAAGTTCAGTTCGGTTCACGATTTTTTAAATTTTGGATCCGTTAGAAATAGACCGCATATTAAAAAAATACTTGTATTTTATATTTGGATGGTTAAGCTTTAAAGTTAGGAGGTAAAATATGATTAAGCATTTAGGATTATCCATTGAGAAGATAGACTGTTGGACTAAAGAATTGGTACCAAGTTTGTCATTCTTAAATTTTGTTTGACATTGTCGAAGATTTTGTCGACTAAAATTTCATGTTTGTAGTGCATTGAGATGTTGAATTATTATTGTTTTACTAGAAAGAGTATTAAATACTTTATTATTGATGCGTTTAGTATTCATTAGTTGACTCTATACTTTGCAAATTTTGTTCAACTATTTCATAAAGGATTTTTTTTAAAGAAGTTGAAAAACCGCGGGACTGAACCGAAGCATAAATGAACGGTTCAGTTCGGTTCCTAAATAAAATTTGCGGTTAATGGAGTAGAACCGAACCATATCTTTGTGTTCGGTTCGGTCACTAAATTGCATAAAAAATTGAACCAAACTTTTACGCTCCTACCAATTATGTTGCACCAGAGATTCTTGCCAATAAGAGTGCTTATAAAAAAACTTCACAAATTCACCTTTTTAAAAGTACTTATCAAAATAGCACTTTTTAAAAGTGTTTGTTAATAAAATTATTCTTTTAAAATTGATATTTAAAAATGCTTTATTAAATAATAATTTTTAAAAGAATTTTTCTTCTTCAAGTGGGTTGGATATCCATCATCCAATCCATTAAAATGGATACATGGATAAAATGGATGGATTGAATCCGTTGGATATGGATGGATTGGATAATTTAAAAATGTGATGTGATGAATTTATATATATTGATGGATAGTTTTCTATTCATCCATTAGGATCCATATCCAAGTTCATCCAAACCCATCTAATTGTCACCCCTAGGTGCAACTCAATAATATAAGAGAAAAATCAAGAATTGATTATTTTAGCTTAATAATTTGTCTCAAAATCCATTACAAGTAATTTTCCATCTCTAAACTCACACGGTAAATAAGAAATTTCTAGTGGTGAATAAAATATTGCAAATTTGAAATTGATAAACAGTAGTTTTAATTTGATGATTTTCTAATGTGATTCTATTGGATCATATTTTTATACTAATTGATTTTTTAATGAGATAATGATTGAATAATTTGAATTATGGAATTTGTTAAACCATGATTTTGATAAGATAAAAGATATGCTTGTGATTTAATTGATTTCCTTTGAATGAAATCTTCAAATATTGATAAACCTAAATTTTAATGTGGTTTTTGTTACTGTGATTTTTTTATACATATTTTTCTGAAATCCAGTAATCAGAAGAAAAAAACATGAAAATTCCACTCAACTACTATATAATTGATAATTACATGTGATTGGTCAATAAATTTAAATTGATTTGTAAGGTTTTTTTCTTCTCATTTTTTTAATGAAACGTGACTAGTGAACTATCATATAAATATATTTTTTTTTGAATGGGGAAAAAATTGATTATGCATGTTTTAAACTTAATTATTTTATCACATTTTTCCTTTTATAAGGTCCCTTTTTTCAGAATATTCTTAATAAAAATCATTTAATTTTTTCATAGAGAATGGATCTACTTACTCAAGAGTAAGTGGAAAAAACTTAATCTACATAATTAGATGTGGAGTAACTTTTTTCACTTGGTATACAATTAGATGATAAGTGTGTGGAGTAGTATATAATTGATAATATATTTTTTCAAATAAAGCATATCCTATTTGTGATTTATTTGATTCTAGGAAAAGTGTTGAGTTTTTTAATTATTTAATCCTATCTGTGATTTATTTGCTTTTCACCTTAAATAAATTTATTGAATTAACAAACGGATTCACAAGCATTGACGTGTTTATCAAAATATTTTTAATAACAATCTTTCTCTATGGATATATAAAGAGAAAACTTTTAGGCAATCATCTGGAAATATTTTTCTTTTCACCATTAATTTTAATTTTTATTTACTCCTTAATTAGATAGAAATTAAAATGGATAAAATGGTAAATATACTGAAGTAATTTTCAAATGTTTCAATTTTACAACAAATTATTCTTTTATTTCATTATTAATTTATCTATTAAATTTATTGAATTTAAAACATAATTTTTTAATAAAAACTAAATAACTAATAACAATAAATATAAATAATGACTATGGGATAACGAGGTTTTAAACAAGCAGATGAAATACAAATGTTAATGACTGATGGTGGTAGCTTGATTCATTCTCTTTTTCTGCTACCATTAAAACAACACCCTATACTAAAATCTACAAGGATGAAAAATCCAACTGGGTGAAAAATTAATGATAGTTTTACACACTCCTCTTCACATATTTTATAATCATCCATCATTTATCTTGACCGATATTATTTATCAAAAAAAAGTCTTTTGATCAATGATTATAAATCAATTAAGAATTTGTGTGAAGATGTAAGCATATAGAGACAACCAATAAAATATTGATAACATATTAAAATTTTAATAATAGTTTAGTTCTAAATGATAGGACAAATAATCAAAATTGTATTTGTCTTCAAATATGACGTGTTGGATATATTTCCATACAAGTTTTTCACTGCATAAATATTTTAATTCTTGGATGAAATTTGGCAACGACACATTGGACAAGAATAGGATTGGTTGACATTACTACAACGTTGGAGCCACTTGATCATACAATCTTCATGAAATACATGCAAACACTGTGTACGAACCAGCAACTTTGACTCATCTCCATTGCAGAACTCCTCCAAACAAATGGCACATTGTTCCTTCGAAAGAGAAGCATCTTCTTCATATTTCAGTCTCTCCAATGAATTCTGAATCGATGCCAATGTGTTACATGCATGTTGTTGATCAATATTTTGATTAATATCTATGCTAATAAAGTTAGCTAGATCATCATCAATGTCTTCATCATGGAAATCTAAGCTAAAATAGTTTAGTGGAACAACACCAATATCTTCATTAATATTTGTACTAGACAATCTGGTATAAACGAACAAATCAATCTCAAATAAATCATCGGCCATGGATGAAAGCTAAAAGATTTAGAGGAGTTTGGAAGGAAAAGAGGATCGGAGGATATAGCACTTAGGTTTTCAAAGAATAAAATAGTATTTGAAGAGTTGTTTAGAAAGTGTGCTTTTATAGAGCAAAAGCTGGTAGAGATTGGGAAAATTATGTTAAAAAATAATGCATCTTAATCTTTAAATACATCTTAATCTTTAAAAGATATTTGACATGCCAATTATCATATATATCTTGTAAGTTATCTAATTGATATAATATATGATTTTTAAAATTTAGATGAGAAAATATTAATAAGATAAAAATTGACACCAAAATCGATATAACAATATTATCATTATAGGTGTAATTGAGATAAAATCAGGTTTGAGAAGATAGATATACTAGATGTTGGTTTATCACATAGATTATATTAGATTATAGATAGATACTATATATTGGATTGTTAAAAATCTAAATCCTAACATAATAATAAATAAATAGATAGATACTATATATTGGTTTATCACATAGATTATACTAGATTATATTAGATTATAGATAGATACTATATATTGGATATCAAATTGTAGCTCAAACTCGTCCTAAGCGGGTTGTGGGGGTCGGCCACATAAACTAAAAAATATTTTTTTAAATTTTTTTAAACATATTTGATCTATTTAAAAAAATATGTATCATTTGATATTAACGTATAACTTTTTAACACATTTCTTATGCCAAATGCAACCAAACTTATAGATCTAATGTCATGTGTATAATTTTTAATATAACTCTTTTATTAAATCTCTCATTTATATTGGACTATTACTCTCTAACACAATATAATTTGTAACTCCACTTTAATAGATAAAAATTTGGATACTATCAAAAATATTTTCTTTTATATGTTCTATCAACACTTTCATTGTGAACTATTATATTAAATTGGGTTGTGTGTAGTTTCTATGATAAATAATTTATGTTGATTTTAGTTTTGCTGTAAACGTTATTTTCTTTATTATATTTTTGTGGTAAAAGTTAAATCGAATTAAATACACAATAACATAATACTTATTATCTATTTTATTATAATTTGTTTTGTAAATTTTCATTTAGTGCTTATTACCAAGCCAAAGATCCCACAAAAGATTAAAACAAATAAGTAAAACGGGTAGCCCGAACTCGCCCGCGTAAGCCCGGTCCGAGCCCAAATTTAAAATAGCCCGGTTGGACCGGGCTAAAAAGCCCGAATTTTATAAAAGGTACCTAAAATGATATCTGAGCCGTATAATTTTTTGGGCTTTGGCGGACCGGCCCGACGTTTTGACGGCTCTAGGTTTGAGGATGGTGGGATGAAAAATCCATCTCCAAACTCGTACCAATAGACTTTATAGAAGCCTGCAGAGAACCCATCTCCAAAAAAGTAATTTTTTTAAAACTAAAATTAGAAAAAATTGATTGATATATCTAATTCAACAAACAGTTATTCTACAATAAAACTGAATTGTGATGAGTAGATATAGTAGATGAAATGAATATAGAACACATACATTTTAAACATCATTCAATAAAGTAATTGGGTGGGTTCATGTTCGAGATGGATATCAATATTCTCAGACCCACCTACATTTTTTTCCCTGGTTTGACCGGGAGCAGCTATGATGCTAAGGAATAAGGATTAACTTGATCAAGGAAAAAACTGTTGACAATATTGTCAAGAATGGGAAAGAGATTGAACTCCTATTAATATTTTTCTAATTCAGAGGCAAATGTTAGAGAAGAATTAAGAAGAAAAGGAAGAGAGGATGAGTAGAATGAATGTACTTCTTTGTATATGAATGTATCAAAATCAAAAACACCAAACTTACTATATATAGCAAGCTTTTCAACTAATTCAACTAACTGACTTTCCTAATATGGAAACTTCTGCAACTATATTACCTAATTTTTGAATTACACTTATTTTAACATCCTCCCTTAATCCAAAAGTCAGCAAGAAACAAAAAACAAAGAAAGAATGATTCAAACTTCACAACTACATAAACTCAAAACAATTATTGTTTCTTATCAAGCTTTCCCAATTTCATCTTCTTCACTAAGCTTGAAATCTTTATCACCAAGCCTTCACATTCATCTTGTCTCTTAATGTTCTGAACTGTGCAGTCTTGAGTGGCTTGGTTAGAACATCAGCTATCTGCAAATCTGTTGCACAATGTTGTAGCTTGATTTTCCCTTTTGCAACTTGATCTCTTAGATAGTGAAATTTTGTTTCAATGTGTTTGGACCTGCCATGAAACACTGGATTCTTGGCAAGGTTAATAGCAGATTGGTTATCTACTTTTAACTCCACTGCCTCACCATTACTCAAGCTTAGTTCCTTCATCAGTGCGTGAATCCATACACCTTGACAAGCACCATTACAGGCTGCTATATACTCTGCCTCACATGTTGATAGTGCTACTACTTCTTGCTTCTTAGATGACCAAGAGATAGGTGCTCTACCTAAGAAGAAAACATAGCCCATTGTGCTCCTTCGATCCACTTGATCTCCACACCAATCAGAATCTGTATATGCCTCAAGATGCAGGGCATTTTGTTCTGTCTCAGATTTCTTGCAAGGAAATAAAACACCATGATCAAGAGTTCCCTTCAGGTATCTGAGAATTATCTTTGCTGCAATTAGATGGGAGTGCTTAGGTGAGCTCATGTACCTACTTACCAATCCTACACCAAAAGAGATTTCAGGCCTGCTGTGACACAAAAACCTCAAACACCCAACCAATTGCCTGAAAATCGTGCCATCAACCTTGGCTTCTTCATCACAAGCACCAAGCTTCAGGTTTGCTTCAACTGGTGTATCTGCAGAGTTGCATTTAAGGAGATTGAATCTCTCCAGCACTTCCAGTATGTATTTCTTCTGGTGCATAAAGATACCATCATGATGTTGCACAAACTCAATGCCTAAGAAATATGCTAGTCTGCCAAAGTCAGACATTTCAAATTCATTGCTTAGGCTCTTCTTTACTGCTGCAATCTCAGCTTTGTTGCTTCCAGTGATGAGCAAATCATCTACATAAAGACATATAATTATCATATCATTGTCATCACACTTCTTTATGTAAATGCCATATTCAACAGAACACTTGATGAAGCCAATTTTAGTTAGGAAGGCATCAATCCTTTTGTTCCAAGCTCTAGGTGCTTGTTTCAAACCATATAATGCTTTCTTGAGC
>NC_032010.1:19375145-19409728 GCF_001865875.1 Lupinus angustifolius
TGAATTATTTCTCCTTCACTGTCAAACTCAGAGTCCTGAAAGAGTTCAAAATCATTTAGCCTTGTTGGTCTAGTTCTGCTTCTGCTTGGTCTTTGAGTTTGTTCTGTTTGAGATTGGCTTGATGAAACTAACTCATCAGTTGTCAATTCCTCTGCATTAGTTAACTCAAGTGTAGCCTGTTCTGGTTCTATATCAATTCTGGTTACTGATTGATCAATGACAATTTCTGGTTTCCATGCCAAATGCTCCTCAAACAACACATTTCTACTGAACTCTACCTTCTTTGTTCTAGGATTGTACAGCTTATATGCACCAGTTGAGTTGTATCCTAGGAAGATCATGGTTTCACTCTTATCATCCAGCTTTCTCATTTTCTGATCTGGTATATGCTTGTGACTCAAACAACCAAAAACTCTGAGCTGTTGAACTGATGGTTTCTGTCCTGACCACACTTCTTCAGGTACTTGAAATCCAAGCTTCTTTGTTGGACACAAGTTTAGCACATAGGTAGCAGTCATTACTGCTTCTCCCCAGAAATGATGAGGGAGCTTCTTCTCCTTCAACATACTTCTAACCATATTGAGGATGGTTCTGTTCCTTCTCTCAACTATTCCATTATGTTGTGGTGTATAAGGAGTTGTAACTTCATGTAGGATTCCATGAGTTGAGCAGAAGTTCTCCATCTTCTTTGAGCAAAACTCACCACCTCCATCTGTTCTAAGCACTTTGATATACCTTCCTGATTGTTTTTCTACCATGGTCTTGAAGACTTTGAACACTCCAAAGACCTCTCCCTTAGTTTTGAGCAGGTAAACCCACATCTTCCTACTGAACTCGTCAACAAAAGATACAAAGTACCTGTTTCCTCCCGTTGATATAGTATCAATTGGACCACATACATCTGCATATATCACATCTAAAACAGTTTTTGATCTAGATGCACTATAGGTACTAAAAGATGATCTAGACTGCTTACTTGACAAGCAACTTTCACAGATCTTTGAAGGTAGTTTGATATGAGTCAAGCCAGAAACCATGCTCTTAGAATTTAGCAGGCTTAAATCCTTGAAATTCAGATGACCAAATCTCTGATGCCACAACCAAGAACTATCCTTTTCCACCTCAGTAGCCAAGCAATGTGAGTTTAAGGCATTTACCTTGATTTGGAAGGTCCTATTTCTGGTGAGAGGAACCTTCAAGATCAATTTGTGATAAGTGTCATAAACTTCAAGATAGCCATTGCTCATATGCAGAGTGAATCCTTTCTCCAATAGTTGACCCATGCTAATGAGGTTGCTCTTCAAACCAGGAACATACAGGACCCTAGTTATCACTGCATTTTTTCCATCTTCCTTCTTGACCATCACATCACCAATTCCTTCTGCTGAGATGTGTCTATCATCAGCAAACCTGACTCCACTTTTCTTGTTCTCATCAAGATTGATCAACCAATCTTTGTGACCAGTCACATGGTTAGAACACCCTGAATCAATGTACCATATTTCAGAATGTTTGTTACCTTCTTTTGCTAGCATCATCAAAGAGACAGGTTCTTCATCTGATTCCTGATTCTCTTTAGCCAAGTTAGCCTCATTACTTGGTGCCTTACATTCAGAGGAGAAGTGACCAATCTTGTTGCAATTGAAGCACCTCAAGGACTTCCTATCAACCCTTCTCTTGCCTCCTCTCCAATTCTGTGAACCTCTTCTTATGGATGTTTCTGATTGCTCACCTCCTTCTAAGTTCAAGACTTGTTTCCCTGAACCAGTAGAAGCACCTCTGAATCTTCCTCTTCCTCGAGTTCCCCTTTTGTAGAAACCTCCTTTCTTCCATGTTTGTGCTTGAAGCACCTGATCATGTGATCTTTCACTAGATCTCTCCATCATTCTCTGCTCATGTGCTTCTAAGGACCCCTGCAACTCTTCAACCTTCAGGATTGCTAAATTCTTTGATTCTTCTATTGCCACAACAATGTGATCAAATTTTGGTGCTAGGGTGCGAAGAATTTTCTCCACAATTCTTTGATATGTGATTGTCTCCCCAGAGGCCTTCATTTGATTAGTGATGACAATCACTCTATTGAAGAATTCTGCTACCTTCTCATTCACTTCCATCTGCATCAATTCATATTGACGCCTTAAGGTTTGCAATCTCACCTTCTTCAATTGGTCTGCATCCTTATTGCAAGCTTCAAGAATCTGCCATGCTTCTCTTGCTGTCCTTGCAGAGGCTATCTTCTCAAAGTGTACATTGTCAACACATTGATGCAAGAAGAACATAGCCTTGTTGTCTTTCTTCTGATTTTCTCTATGCACTGCCCTCAAAGCATCTGTAGCACCTTCTGCAAGTGCAGGGTATCCTTCTTCAACCACCTCACGCACCTCTTGGTATGCAAAGATCACCTTCATTTGGATATGCCATTTATTCCAATTCTTGCCGTCGAGGATGGGGAGATTTGCAGGGAAACTTCCATTCGTTGGTCCCATGGTGAAATCAGTTCTTGATACCAGTTTGTTAGAGAAGAATTAAGAAGAAAAGGAAGAGAGGATGAGTAGAATGGATGTACTTCTTTGTATATGAATGTATCAAAATCAAAAACACCAAACTTACTATATATAGCAAGCTTTTCAACTAATTCAACTAACTGACTTTCCTAATATGGAAACTTCTGCAACTATATTACCTAACTTTTGAATTACACTTATTTTAACAGCAAATACAAATGGCATAAATTTTTATAGGAATGAAATATGTTTGTGGGATAGCACTCCCCAATTCCATCATGCGTAGAACCATTATTTTAAATTGCAGTTGTAGTTAATGTGATTGTGGTTATTGCGATGTAAATTATTTTGTGAGTAAAAAAATATTTTTTATATTGGTGCAGTTTAATATGACCCAAATGCGATCTAATATGATTACGTTATGACATCCACAATTACCGTAATATTGTGGGTGAGATGGGGTTCGCAATTTGAATTTATGCTTAGGACCATAGGTAAGTTTCTGGACCAGTGAAGATAGCAAATGCATGGAAAGCAAAAAGAACATTTTTTTTTGTAGCTGAAAAATAAATGCATGATCATATATAGAAGACACTGGTTGTTAAGGATACAAGAAAAGAACAAATTCTTATTTAAAGGTTTAAATTAAATAAATGATACATACTTTTCAAAATTATAATACATTTTTTACTTTTAAGAATTTTGGAATAGCCATAGCCCATAAGATTGTTTAAGTATGGAAAAAATCACTCTAAAGTAAGCATATTGATTTGATAAAGTACATAGAGATCTTAATTCACTAAGTATTAATCCGGAGTGAATACATACTTTAGAAAATACTTATCCGATTATTATATACTGCACTCTAGCCCGTATCTACTTTTGTAACTGTATAATTAAAGAGGTTGAAGGAGACAGATGTTAGAAGTGTAATTTATGTGAGGTTATATTTGGAAGTTATGCGGAAAAAAGGAAAGAGAGATATGAAGTGGTAAGAATGATGACAGAAAGAAAAGGAAAGGAAAACAAATTTCTGTCATATTTAAGACTGTGAAATTAGATGAGATTAGACTAAAATAATGATAATGAAATAATATATTTTTTATTCTTTTTAAAAAATATAATTAACAATGAAAAATGTAGAAAAATGTAAATATAAAATTTTACTAAAGATATTTAACTACTTTGATATTTGTCTTCAAAAAAATCCAAATTGGACGATAACAATAAGCATGGAGAGAGTTTTAGAGGACACTATAAAACCTCCAAAGCTCTTCCATCTCTTTCCCCATAAACAAGATACCAAACTGGACCTTCAAATGGAAGGACATTTAAATCATGAAAGGGATTGAACCATAAGTTGACATCATAAACAAACTTATGAGGTGGCTTAAAATGAATAATGGAAATTGGGTTGATGTGGTAGTTCCACTGTCCTTTCTTTCTCACTTCAAGCTTATGTATAATAAATAGATTAACCCTTTAAAGAATAAAACTAACAACATTAAATATCTCTTTGATGTCATTAATAAATGAAACATCAAAATAAATGCTTACTACATATAGTACTTAGTGATGGAATTACTTAACCTCAAGCTTTCAAGTATGCTTTGACACATGGAACTGAGTGATCAGCTATAAAGAAATTCTCAAATTCATAACATGTTAAGGCTTACTAGACAGATCAGAGATACACAAGAACAACATTCAAAATTTAATTCTTGGTTCAAGTGTCACAACAGACCCTACAAAAGATTTGGAAAAAAATGATAAATTAAATCTTTTCTTTGAATGAAAAGACCAATCTGATTTACAACTTCAAGAAAAGAATGACTAACATTATAGTTAATTCAATATATCCTCACTAAATTTCAAGTCTGATTCCACTCTTGGTTCTAGAGAAAAACTTTGCAAAGCCATTTCTACTCTTCTCAGAACTGACATGATTTGGCAACGCAGCCGATGAAGTTGACAACGATGATGAAAGTGGCGAACTTTCTTCATTTTTGTTTAAGGAAGGACATGGGCTCCCATCAGCAATCCTAGAAGAAATGGAATCTCTTTTAGGCGAAAATGTGTCATTTGAATGCAGCTTCCACATTTCTCCACTAGCGCGAGCACCAAGTATAGGACTCGCAGGAATGCTAGCAGTATCAATAAGGAAATCTTCTATTGTAGCCAGTGACTTCAATTGATTCCCTAGAGATGCTATTGTTTTCTGGCACTCAGCAAGCTTTCCAGCAGCTAGTTCTAGGTCCTCCTGACACAGAAAAAATCACAAGCAATACATTAGTTGTGCAGAACATTTAGGGGATGTTAGGAAGAGATTTTAAGAAACTTACTTTACATTATTTTATCCTATAAGCACTTAAGTAGGTGTTGGGAAGAGCTAATGAAAATATTTTATGACCTTCCCATAAGCTCTATTTATAACTTATTTCACCAAGTTTATCAGATATAGAAGCTTATGAAATAAGCTAAAAAAAGCTTATAGAAAGGCCATGTTATAAGCGCTTATTAAATAAGCCTATAATTAAGTTGTTTACACAAACATTCCCTAATTTAGATCTCCATGGTGACCAACCTGTTTAATCTTCTTTTCTCCATATGAACTTGCTGTTGACCTGAGTATCTCTTCCTCGAATTCCTTATACTTCATTGCAATTTCTTCTGACACGGCCCTCTCCTTATAAACCTCTATTTCTAATAAGTCAACCTTTGCAGATTTGCTTTCTAGCTCTTCGTTCAGGTCCTTACACTTTGTTGCAATTTCATCTAACACAGCCCTCTCCTTATCAACCTCTGCTTCTAATAATTCAACTTTTGAAGATTTGCTTTCTAGTTCTTCCTCCAAGTCCTTAAACTTCATCGCATTTTCATCCGACATAGCCCTCTCCTTGTCAACTTCTGCTTCTAACAAGCCAACCTTCACAGATTTGCTTTCTAGCTCTTCCTCTAAGTCCTTACACTTCATTGCAATTTCATCTGACAAAGCCTTCTCCTGAACAACCTCTGCTTCTAATAGATCAACCTTTGCATATAATGTTTGAGCATCTGCCTCCATGCTCAATAGGTAATTTTCTACTATTTGCTTTGACTTGTAGGCATTTTCTAGCTCTCTTTGCAACTCCTCTAATTTATTTTCTGCCTCCCTCAACTGAAGTCGGGACTCCTCGATATGCTCTTCACTATTCGTCAAAGCTATCTCTAATTCAGCCTTTTCTGCTTCTATCTTCTCTAACTTGTCTTTCAGTTCTTCCATTTGCTGATTCATGGTCTCAAACTCCACTCTGAGAGTGGTTTCTTCATTACTGCATTGATTGGCAACAACTGGCTCTTGGACAAGGTTTATATTCTTAGTCTCGGGCAATGCAACAAGTCGTTCCATTTCAAGAAAGTCATCCATAAGATCAATTTTAACGGAACTAGATGGGGTTTGTTGTCTGCACTTTTCACTCTTGAACTGATCAAGCTCAGCAATTAGTGCGGATGCCCATGAGTCAGAACAATTTGGCTCACACTTGTTTAGTTCAGAGCCACTCATCTTTTGAGTGTCAATCTCCACTACATTAAGCGGCTCACCACTGTCTGATTGACTATCTGTGAGAGATTCAACACAAAATGAGGATGCTGTAATGGATTTATGATCATTAACATAGGAAGCTCTAGAAGCAATGTTCTTTAGTATCCGGCACTCTGCCTCAAGTTTAGCGACTTTCTTAATGTTTTCTAAATGTTGCTTGCTAGCTGTCTCAGCAGTCTGAGTGCTTAAATCTCTCTCAATTGTCATGATTTCCAGCTCTTCCAATTTAGCTAGGAGCTCATGCCTAAGAGCCATGTTCTCTTTCTCCAAATATTCAACCTTTTGAGACATGCCAATATCAATAGATGATCTGGCATTAGAAGCATCTAATTTTCTCTGAAGCTCAACAAGCTTGTTCTCAAGTTCAACTTTGGCTGATTCCAAGTCAAGAGTTTTCTCCACTATAGCGTCATGGATATTCTCTTCTTGCTCTTCTCTTGTCTGTCTTAACTGCCTAACACACTCCTTAAGTGCACCATCTAGATGGGCGACTCGATCTTCCAGAGCTGAATTCCTTAGAGTGACTACATCGAGTTGCTTCTTTAATACTGCCACTTCTTTTTCAGCCTTTTCCCAGCCTGAGTTAACGAAAATGGCGCAATCACAATCTTAAAAAGGGAGAACGAGAAACAAAAGGAAAACAATATATCCGGGAAATAAACAAGGAGATAATCATTATGATAGTGTCAGCATGTACACCTTATGATAGATCATATATAAGTCTCTTAATAAACTAGTGACATAATTCAGATGCAATTTGACATTTAATTTCCATAAACCCTACTTAACCCTCCTTTAGGAATAGGAATTTCTCTTGTGCAGTTTGATTGTTCAACAATCAGCTGAATTGTTTTGTAGAGACAAGTCTAATGGAAATTTTCTCTCCACTTGTGTGGGTGAGGTTGCGTACATCTACCCTCCCTAAACCTCATGCACTGGGCCACCCAATGAAGCTAAGAAGGATGGAATGATAATCAAGCAATATCGGTGGTTATTTTTAAAATTAAAGAAAGCAATAGAGGAATGTACTGAATATTATTAACATTAGTTGTACCTGCAATGGCTTCTTCAGCAACTTTGGCATGCTGCTGAACCATGTCTTCTTTGGCATTGACATTTACAAGCGCTGCAGATAGCTTCTCGGACATATTCTTCAATCCATCATCTAGATGACCATCCTTTAAATTTTTTATATTTTCATTTTCTCCATTTTCATCTCCCTCTAATGAACCATCATTTGTGATGCCAGTAGTAGGTACAGATTTTGAGGTGACTTCTTCGGGAAATTGTGCACTGATATTTGAACTAACATTATCATCTTCATCACAGGCTGTGACTTTTGACGTGACATCAGGTGACTGATTGCTTCCATTATAAGACTCCTTTGGTTCTTCCTGCTTTAAAGGACATGAAAATATTATACTTCTAAGGAGAAAGAAGGACAAAAGTTTATAGTACTTTGTTCTGTTTGTGAAATATAGAAGCATGACTAATTGACTATTGCATGCTGAACTATCAGTATCAGGACCACAAATCAATTTCCAGGAGGAGAAAGGCATGAAGAATAAGATTTTTTATGTTAAAGTTATTGAAAACTCGAAATACATTCTTGAATGCACTGAACAAGCATCGGCCACATTGGATCCATTTTAAATTTCGGCATAGCTACTAAATACTGGCTGCATAAAATGAGAACTTAATTTCAAATATGATTGCATAGTAAGAAGCTATGTCTTTGGGTCATTTATTGTCTAAAATGGAAATAGAAATTTATTTCATGTTTTGCACATGGGAGACAGACCTGGAGAAGGGAAAATACCCTTTATGCATTAATAATGTTCAAAAATGGAACATTTTCCAGAAACATTACTGGTGCCACAAGAATCAAAACAAACCATTTGTAGTGACTAAATCATTATAAATTATGAGCACAATTTTATTTGTATATTCATCTACATTAGGACATAGAATAAAGAATACGAGAGGTAAAAACAACCAAAGAAAAGCATCTAAGTTTGCGAGTAAGTGAATGATAAAATTCATTCACTAAGGAATCTTTTGTTTACCATACAAGAAAGGAATCAAATTAGAATCCAAATCTTGTGACTTGAGATATAAAAAAAAGAACCAAATGTTTCAATAAAGGATCAAAGCCTAAAACAACTCTTAATACACCTTATTGAGCAATTGGTGCTGGATTCATTATCATACCTGTTCATCTGAGTATCTCTCAGAATGAGATGACACAGATCCTGAACTTTCAGTTTCACCAGGGCTCTTCTCAGAAGACTTTCGCTTCCATAACCATCTCTTCTTATCCATCATTGAAACTAACAATATAATATTACCTTGAAAATTGAAAAGCATTCATCTGCAGACATTACCCAACAAAATGTTCAGAAACTCAGCCAAAACAAACCACAAAACCTTATTCAAGATTATAAAGAAGAGAAAATATGAAAAAGTTGTAGCCAAATCTTCAGCTTGTTACATGCTGAAATACACTTCCTCCTCAACAATTTTAGTAGTTTAAACAACAAAAAAGATATAACTTTGCTTAACATTCTTCACCAGCTTTGTTTAATCCACCCCAAACCCACATTAAACACTATTACAAGAATAAAAAAGTGAACTTTAGCTTGATCAAATAAGGTATGAGATAAAAAAATGATTTTTTTAGCTCCATTATCATGGCAAAAAAAAAGCCATAGTTCTTAGAACATCATTGAAATTAAAATCTAATAGCTTCAAAGCATTCTGCATCAAATTTATAGACCCAGCGTAATGAAACAGTAGGAGAAAAAAACTGAAGCTTCTTACCAAGTAATAAATTCAAAAGATTCTAAAATATGAGTTACCCATTTCAGCCTTTGAACTGAAATACATCAAAAGTTCCCAAAAATTCAATGTACAATGAAAAAACTTAGTTATTTATTGGCACAAGTACCTTCGACTTTCTCTTCTATGCACTTTAATCTCTGTTTCTATTTTCAGTGTTTTTCCTTTCCTTCCATTTATTGTTGGCTTCCAGCTTTTTCTGCAGGTTGGTTTTGATTAAACTGGCCTCACTGATAGATGACAACAGTACTTACGAATTACAAATAGAAGACTAAATACCCACTTTTACTCTTTAATAATTTCGGTTATAACAAAAATAAAAATTCAAACTATTAGTCCAGCATCATAAATATAAATCAAAATAATCCAATAAAATTATTTAAAAAAACTAATTTGAAACATGCATCTAATGTTTTTGAACCATTTTGTGTTTTTAAAAAATTTCGGATACAAGCACAAATTTTGAAAGAACAAAATAGTTCTTTACTCTAAAAATATTAAAACTAAATATAAAAATATATTTTTTAAATAGTTTACCTTCTAATAAAAACTTACCCTTTAAAATTTGTTAGCTAGTGTGCATGAGATTGTGGCTAGTATTTCCTGATAATAATAAAATGGGGAGGCAAAAAATCTATAGAATGTCAGTAACAGTAAGCACTCACATAGCAACTGCTACATCACACAGCTATAGAACAAGATAATAGATTGGGTTAAGGTGTTTCTGTTTCTTGTTTTTAGCTTAATTTTTTTTTTAACTTTTCTTTTCTAAATGCATACACTTATTTTAACAAGGGGCCATGTGATTGTAGATGTTGTCAGAGTTTGTGTGAAGTTCAAGGGTGTGTTTATGCTAGTGGGGTGTGTGACCACACTCACAAACACATTTCTCAGCTTTTTCACCAAAATGTCTCTTATTTGTTTCATTTGATTCTTCATTTAATTTACTAATTTGAACTTGAGAGTTACTCTTCTTCCCGCCCATGCTCATGCACCATGATATTTGGAGCTGGGATCCTCTCCTAATAGTCCAGTACAGAAATGTTGTATTCAAATTAATTTAATGATTTAAAAAAATTTAATTAAAAATAATTTGAAATTTGAGTCCTTGAAAGTTTTTAAATGACACATGTCACCATCTCATTCAGATTAGACTTTCAAGTATTCGATAGGATCCACATTCTAATAGTTGGGACTGAGATCTTCTCTATTTTTGGAAAGTTTAGTATTAAACTCTCTCTAATATGAGGTACCAAAAAGAATTAATAGTCGGTCTAGATCTTTAATTATTTTAGTTAAATAAAAAGTTGAAGTTTATTCTTACATTCAATATTAAAGAATCTATTACCAGAGAGGATCTCTTCATTCATTCTTTGTAAAAAAAGTTCAGCTTATTAATTCATCCTCCCATTTAACTCTACAATTACTGTCTTCCATTCATATTAATGAAAGCAAGAGCATTATTGATAGAGTGAATAATTAATACTACCTTAAAATTTGAGAACAACACTTATAAGTTATTTTGCAAAAAATTGACACTTATATTAAACGGAGATTAATGTTCACTTTGTTGGTTTTGACTATGGTTGTATGACTTGAAGAGAAATCCTATTACTACATTGTTAATTTTTTCCCTTTGTTTGCTTCCTACACAGTGCAAATTGTGAAAAAGTAGTTTTCTCTTTGAAACAAAAATGAAATGTATCACTTGTGACATGAGACTAGAATGTAGGGTCACCAATTGCTTTATGTCATTTTCTTTTGGCAAGTTTAAAAGGTGATGATGACTTCCACGCACCTCATACAACACAAGGTGCCACATTATTTAGGTTTTTTTTAATGTGGAGTTGTACTTTGTTTTTTACTTCATCTACAATAATAAGGTGATGGTAATGATTAGAAATTTCTAATTAAAATGGACATCATATATTTAATACAATTATATCAGCTATTTATTTTGGGTTACAAAACAAGTGATCTAATTAATAACAACCTATAAGATTTCTAAAACTGATAATGGATATGGGCTTAACGAGTGGATACCCAAACGGTTGGCCTATAGGGATAATGAGAACCCTATAAGTTAACACATAAGGAACAGTTATGGTCCTCAAGACACCAAATCACAAATAGTTTTCACATCTCCCCATCAGAGAGAAAACGAAAGTCCGAAAAGGAATTCAGGATTTGGTTGAGGAAGACCATCATACCAAAACTCTTCTCTCAAAAGGTATCTCAAAGGAGAAGGAGTATATCAGAGAGCATGGATTTAGGGATTCAGGTATGACTTTATATCTTTGTTTTATATTATGTGTGAGAATCACGAGATTCAAGATCCTAGGATTGGTATTTCACCAATGATCAGGAAATATCTAACAAGTGGTATCAAATTTAGGTTCTGAATTTTATGGTTCTCCATTAAAGATGATTTTCCCCCAAATTTTTTATAAACCCTAATTTTTTAAATTTGGGGATTTTTATGTTTTCGCAATAGGTTATGAAAATTGGGTATTTAGTAATAATGAGTTTAACTTTTATCCGCTTTTGCTTATTTGAATTATGAGTAATTTGTATTATGAATCATTGCAACATGCAGTGGAGTATATATTCAGATATGTGCATGAACATTACATTAACTCTTATGACTATTATTTGCATCTATTTTTTATGCATTTCAATCTGGATCTATTTTTGTATTTGATTAAGATTGTATCCATTTTTATGGGTTGATATATATGTAATATATCTTTTGGATTTGGAATTATATTGTGCGATTAGATTTGTTAATCATAAAAGATATTAAATCTAAAAGTTTTAATTACAAGATTATATTTTTTTATAACAGACCCATGTTGTTTATTTTTGTCTAGTAATTATTTTTGAATTAATTGATGCAATATGATGTCAAAGTAACTTCTATTGTGGAAATTGATTAAAATTACACAGATGAGTATGAGATTATTTATGTGAATTATGTTCGGCCCAAAGGAAGACACAATTTGGCCAAATAATAACATACTTGTGATGATAAATAAGTAACAATTATAAAAAAATCATGTGAATAATAGTCGGTCCAAAGAAAGGCTATTGTTTGACATAACTAATTGTTAATATTTGATCATTACGTTGAGAGTACCACTTACGAATAAATTTCTCTGTCCAAAGACTAGAAATTGATGTTGTGTTGGGTATCTTGTAATGGGTCTATTATGTGAACATGTCTTATTTTATATAAATTACCTGACTTGTTTGTTTAAATGACTGCAACACTTATGGTTCGTTGAATTGGTTGGTGGCTAATTGTATTATTAAGTAGTTGTTATTGTTGAAACATTGTTCTTGCCCTACCATGTTTAATCATGTATAAAATGATATAAAAAATTATGTAAAATTCAGAAAAAGACCATTATTGAGAATGAGAATGGTGCAATGCTATCAATAAGCTATAATGGATATATGTATTTATACATGGATATAAATAATATATGTTTTGGATTAAGGTTATGTTGAATCAAACTCAACTAAATGGTTTTGCATTTGGATTTGACATTTTAAGGTTATGAAGTCGCAAAGTGACATCTTTTCTATGAATTGTTCATAATAAATATCAAATGCTAGTGCATATATGTATCCATGCGAATATTAATCGGCCCAAAAGAAGATTATTATTTGGCCGAATTATATACACACATGTGATAGTAAACGTGTTATTATTATAAGGTTGCAATGTAAATGGCAAATCAGTTCAAAGAAGGGTTTATTATTTGACATGAATTATGATCAATGTTTGACCATTACAAACAAGAGTGTCATTAGTGATTGATATAAAATATCAAACAAATTGTATGTTTGCATTTTATGCAAATAATGATCGGCCCAAAGGAAGATTACTATTTGGCCCAAATTACAAACGTACTTGTAGAAATAAATATGTGATAATCATATGAATTTCCATGTGAATAGTAAGTCAGTCCAAAGAAATGTTTATTGTTTGATAGAATTGATTATCAGTGTTTGATTACTACATTGAGTGTACCACTTACAAGTTAATATTTTTGTCCAAAGACTAAATATTAATGTTGTGTTAGGTAACTCGTGATGTACCCCACCATCATTTGAATTTAAGTATTGAAGTTGAGTGAGTTAAATCGCAACAATGATTGCAATTTGTTTTGTTCTTTGACTAGTGCTGCAAATATTTCTACTCAAATTAAGAACATCTCATTGTTGAATGAGGCAAACCTTAAGGTCTATAAGGAAGCTGTAGAAATTATTCTCAGCTGTATGGATTTAGATGTGACACTTTAGGTGGAAAAAATCATTTCTACTATGGAAATCATTGATGAGGTTAAAATTGAGAAATCGGAAGACTCTAAACAAATGTGTCTAATGATCATGAAACACTCTATTCCCGAAGCGTTTCGAGACTCTATTTATGAGGTAAGAGTGTAAGGAAATTCCTTGCAAAAATAGAACATTTTTTTTGCCAAAAATGAAAAGGCGGAGACGAGTAGCCTTTTGGCTAAACTCATCTCCATGAAGTATAAAGACATATGAAATATAAGGGAGTATATTATGGAGATGTCTAATCTCGCATCAAAACCCAAGTCACTTAAGTTAGAGCTTAGTGATGACTTGCTTGTGCACTTGGTTTTGATCTTGCTTCTTGCACACTTTGGGCATTTCAAAGTGAGTTATAACACTCAGATGGACTATGTGCAATAGGAAGAGAGACTATAGGGAGATAAGAGTGAAAGTGTTCATTTAGCTATGACCTCTCAGAATAAGATAAGAAAGAACAATAAAAATGTTGTGAAAGGGTTATATGTGTTTTTTCCTAAGAGAATTTGGAATTATTCTGCAATACACTATGTTAGGCAAACCTAGCATGAAAGGTGTTGTTGAGCGATTAAAATGAACTCTTAAGGATATGGTGAGAAGTATGATTAATCATTTTTCCTTACCAGATTCTCTTTGGAGGAGAGCTTTAAAGACCACAATTTACATCCTTAATAGGATGCTAAGTAAAGTAGTTAATAAAACCTCATATGAGCTTTGGACTAATGAAATATCAAGCTTAAAATACTTGCACATTTGGGGTTGTCCAACTGAGGCGCGACCTTATAGGTCGTATGAAAGAAAATTGGACTCAAGAACAGTTAGTTGTTATTTTGTTGGTTATGTTGAATGCTTTCGGGGCCATAAATTTCTAATTAAGGTGGACATCATATATTTAATACAATTATATCAGCTATTTATTTTGGGTTACAAAACAAATGATCTAATTAATGATAACTTATAAGACTTCTAAAACTGATAACAAATATGAGCTTAATGAGTGGATACCCAAACGGTTGGCCTATAGGGGATAATGAGAACCCTATAAGTTAACACATAAGGAATGGTTATGGTCTCCAAGATACCAAATCACAAATAGTTTTCACATCTCCTCATCAGACATAAAACGAAGGTACCAAAAAGAATTCAGGATTTGGTTGAGGAAGACCATCATACCAAAACTCTCTCTCAAAAAGTATGTCAAATGAGTAGATCAAATAACATGGATTTAGGGATTCATGTATGACTTAATGTCCTTGTTTTATATTATGTGTGAGAATCATAAGATTCAAGATCCTAGGATTGGTTTTTTTAGTTAAATAAAAAATTAAAGTTTATCATCACATTCAATACTAAAGAATTTAGTAAAGGAGAGGATCTCTTCATTCATTCTTTGTAAAAAAAAAGCCATCTTATTAATTCATCTACCATTTAACTCTACAATTATTATTTTCTCTTTCATATTAATGAAAGCAAGAGCATAATTGATATAGTGAGTAATTAATACTACCTTAAAATTTGAGAACAACACTTATAAATTATTTAGCAAAAAATTGACACTTATATTAAACGGAGATTAATGTCCACTTTGTTGGTTTTGATTTGTTTTGACTATGGTTGTATGACTTCAAGAGGAATCCTATTACTACATTGTTAATTTTTTCCCTTTGTTTGCTTACTACATAGTGCAAATTGTGAAAAGTTGTTTTATCTTTGAAACAAAAATGAAATGTGTCACTTGTGACAGGACAGTAGAATGTAGGGTCACCAATTGCTTTATGTCATTTTCTTATGGCAAGTTTAAAAGGTGATGATGACTTCCATGCACCTCATACAACACAAGGTGCAACATTATTTAGGTTTTTTTTTAATGTGGAGTTGTACTTTATTTTTTACTTCATGTACAATAATAAGGTGATGCCACTTCCCTTCATCCAATTTCCTTTTTGAATTGCAACTTATACAAAACTAAACACATTATTAAGAAACGGTTAAGGATGGCAATAGGATGGAACGAGTAGTACTTTTCTATATTCATATCTGCTTTATTTGCGGGTATCCATACGGGTAGTGGGTATTTGTAGGTACTCCACGAGTTTTTAAATTTTAATATATATTTATATATTTTATAATAATCAATAAATATGCAGATAAATTTATCATATATTTTAATCACTAAAATTCATTATAAAATAATAATAAAAATGTAATATATATAAATTATTTAATTAAAAAATAAATTTATAAATATGCGGGTACCCGCTCCTACCCATAAGCTATGTTTATGGTAGCCATTGCAGGTACCCATGAGGCGGATATTTTTGTTATCCCTAGAAACGGTTTTGAGTTAAAACAGATTTCTATACAAGTGTAAAAAATAAGAGGTTTTAGATTATTTCTATATAAAGTATAAACATACATTATAGGCATTCCTTTGAGATTATTTCTCAAAATACTCTCTTTTTTATATCAAGGTGAAATTCAATTTCTCCCTTACAAACTTTTTATGTGTTAACTTTTTTTTACTCAGAGTGAAGGTGAGAAATCAATTGCTATTGACTGATTTATGACTTCATGTTATTTAATAAGATTAAAAAGAAGTTGATTTATGAGATATTGAAGTCACAATTAGTTAAACTTGAATTCTCTCAAGCATATATTAAAAAGATTTGGTTAGAAAATATATCTTGACTCAACTTCCCCATTAGGAAAGTTGAATTCTAAATTTTGATATCATATAATCTTACAATTTACGGTTAATTATATATTGACGGTCAAATATTGGGCACGACCAATTATTTACTGACTTTTTATGTATAAGTAAAATAAAATAGATGACTTGGATTGTTTAGTCTAAACATGAACCCAACCTAATCATGATCTCATACCCATAAAGGAATTGTGTCAATCCAATATCTTACTATAGTATCAATTTAGATATAATGTATAGTCAAATCATATAATCCAAGAAATATGAAACTAAGACTAAGATATATTTGTAATATGTTATTTTAAATAAATAATATAAGTCGTTCGTAAAATTGAACCCATCAAAATGAGATTTGAATTAAAATAGGTTGGAAGGATAAGACAAATCTTATATATCGGCACACTTTCTCCTTATCAAGAATTTTCTTCTAGGATTAATGGTTTGGAGAATTTGCCACCATTGATCACTTAATCAAGTGCATCTATAGTATCATTAAGCATCATAAAAGATAAGCCAATGGGTGTAATCACAAACCAAACTTAGTATATCCATCAACATCCTCCACCTTATCCGAATAGGTTAAAACTATATAATTCCATGTCAGCCATCACTAAATCAAGATTCAATCTAAAATTGTTGTGAGTCCAATGTTAGCTTCATCATGCTACTATTTTCCAACATGATGTATTATCAAAAAGTAAGAACATGTCTGAAAATGCATTTCCTCATGAAAAATGTATATAGAATTCAAATTTGTTTTCAAATAATTAATTAACATATTAACACAACAAGGATCACATACACATTCACTATGCTAGAATTAATATTTAACAACACTCATTCAACAACGCTTATGTGATAAACGCTGTTAAATTTAAGGCGGAAGAGAATTAACATCCCTTATTGAAGCAAACAATATTAAATGTGTTATTTTTAACAGCGCTTATTGAAGAAAATGTTGTTAAAAGTCATACTTATTGAAACAAGCGTTGTTAAAGATCATACATTCATATATTTAACAACACTTCTTCAGTGAACGTGATTAAAGATCATACTACATTCGTATATCTAACAACACTTCTTCCATAAGCACTGTTAAACGCTTGTTTTAGTGAGCGTGAATCTTTTCAAATTCAAAAACAAAACTTCACACAATAATACACATATCACTCAGTTTATTATTTCTCTTATTTTTCTTCTTCTCCATGAGTTACATTTTTTTCTCTTTTGTTTTTAGTTTTTCTCTTCAAGCAAGTTATCGGTTTTTAGTTTTTCTCTTCAAGCATAAGGTCTCAAAGAAATTGCACAGCGAAAAAGAAAGAAGAAGACAAGAAAAACGCAAGAACCTTTTATTCAATTTTGCAAGAGAGATTACAGAGTAAATGAAATGAGAAAAGAAGACTGAATTAGAAAAACTAACTAACTAATAAAACTAACCTACAACCTATAAATAGAAACCAGTTAACTTAACAACCACAAAATGGTCTTAAGAAAAGGCAAGCCCAAAGAAATAAAACAGAAAGAAAATAATGAAAACGGGCTGAAGAAAACTAGCCCAAAGACTAAACCAAACAGAAAAGGAAAAAGAGAGGGGAAGGAAGCCATAGAAGCTTGAAGCTTAAGGTAACAAAATGGAGAAAATTAACAACCCCCTCAAGTTAAGCGATGCAAATCACAGAGACCCAACTTGAAGATGAAGTTCTGAAACGACTTGGGAGGAAGAGCTTTAGTGAAAACATCTGCTAACTGATCAGTTGAGGGAATAGGTAAGAGATGAACAAGGCCCTTCTGAATTTTCTCACGAACAACATGACAGTCGATTTCAATATGTTATGTTTGTTCATGAAACACAGGATTATGAGCAAGATAGATGGTTGATCTATTGTCACAATAGACAGAAGTTGGAAGAGATATAGGAATGTGAAGAGCATTGAAGAGATAATCTAGCCATTGAAGTTCACAAACGAGGCTGCCCAAAGCTCGATACTTGGCCTTAAAAGAAGATCGACTAACGGTGTTTTGTTTCTTGGTTTTCCAAGAGATGAGGGAAGAACCAAGGAATACACAAAAACCAGTGATTGACTTTCTTGTATAGAGGCAGCAAGCCCAATCTGAATCAGCAAAAGTAGACAACTTGAATGTTGATTGTGAGTTGAATAGAAGACCCGGAGATGGTGAATTTTTTAGATAATGTAGGACCCTACGAGCAGTAGTGAGGTGTGTAAAGTGCGGATCAGACATAAATAAACTGAGTTGTTGCACAGCAAATGATATGCCAGGTCGAGAGATGGTGAGATAGATTAGTCTGCCCACAAGTCTTCTATATGAGGATGGATCAGGAAGAGGAGTGCCTTGATTGAGATGGAGTTTAAGAGATGGATTTGAAGGTGTTTTAGCAGGCTTGGAAGCTAATGTCCCTGATTCTTCAAGTAAGGATAAAGTGTATTTGCATTGGTTGAGGTGAATTCCCTTTGCAGATCTGGCAATTTCGAGGCCTAAAAAATACCTCAGTTGGCCCACGTCTTTGATTTTGTAGGGAATATCAAGAATGTGCTTGACTTGTTTGATTTCTAAGAAGTCGTTGCCAGTAAGGACCAGATCATCGACATAGACCAAGATAGCAGTGAATGAGTTGGGAGAACCTTTGGTGAAGAGGGCTTGATCTGCAGATGAGTGAGTGAATCCCAGAGAGATGAGTTTTGTGGACAGAGTTGTATGTCATTCTCTGCTGACTTGCTTGAGACCATAGAGAGACTTGTGAAGCTTGCAAACTAGAGAGGATGTATGGGGTATAAGACCTGGAGGGGGTTGCATATACACCTCCGCATGGAGATCTCCATGAAGAAATGCGTTGTTGATATCAAGTTGCTCAAGGAACCATGATTTGGCAGTAGTTAAAGCCAATATGACTCTGATGATAGTAATTTTGACAACAGGGGAAAATGTGTCAAAGTAATCCACCCCTTCCATTTGATTGAAGCCCTTGACGACCAAACGTGCTTTGTACCTATCTAAGGTGCCATCTTCAAGATACTTCACTTTATAGACCCATTTGCAACCAATAGGCACTTTGTTGTTAGGTAGGGGAACAATGGACCAAGTGTTATTGAGTTAAAGAGCTTGTAATTCTTGTGTCATTGCTTCTTGCCAGCAGGGAATAGAGGAGGCTTTCTTGTAGGTGGAAGGTTCTGGAATGGTTGAGACAACAAGATAAAAGTTACTGTAAGAGGAAGCACAATTAGTATAACTGATACAAGAAGATAAAGGATATAGAGTACCTGTAGGGGGTTCTAGTTGTTGAGGAGTGGATGTGGATAGGCTGCAGTGATAGTCTTGTAGGTTATATGGAGGATTCCTAATTCTAGTTGATTGCCTAGTTGGTTGGATGATGCTTTGTTGAGGAGATGAGATGTGTTGGTCATGTGATAAGGACTGGGAATTTGGTAAGGTAGCATGGGTATTGTCATTAGGATCAAGGATAGGGGTATCAGTGGATGGAGGGGTAGGTTTGCAAATGGAGTTGGTATTGATGTCATGGCTATGGTTGTACTGGAAGGGGAAGTATTGTTCATAAAAGATTGTGTTTCTTGAAATGAAGACAGAATGTGTGTGAAGGTTGTATAGGATGAATCCTTTCGTTCCTTCCTTATATCCAAGAAAAACAGCCTGAATGGCCCTTGGTTGGAATTTGGTTCTATGAGAGAGTAGAGTAGTTGCATATGCTAGGCATCCAAATACCCTAAGATGGTCCATAGGAGGGAGGGATTTGTGAAGGGATTGGTAAGGGTTCTGCTGTTTGAGTAAAGGTGAAGGCAGCCTATTGATAATGTGGGTGGCATGCTGAATAGCAAAGTTCCAAAGTTTAGAGGGTAAATGAAATTGAAAGAAGATAACTCTTGCTATATTGAGGATGTGTTGATGCTTCCTCTCAACAATACCATTTTGTTGAGGGGTCTCAACACAAGTTCTTTGATGAATGATGCCCTTTTTACTTAGGTGATCATGCATCAAGAACTCAACTCCATTATCACTCCTAAGGCACTTAAGTTTCTTATCAAACTGAGTTTCTATGTAGGAGATGAAATGGATTAAATGAGACCTAGTCTCTGCTTTGGACTTCAGAAGAATGATCCATGTAAACCTTGTGTGATCATCAACAAGGGTAAGGAAGTACTTGTGACCATATATAGATGGTGTTGAATATGGACCCCAAATGTCAGCATGGAATAAATCAAAGCATTGTGAGGTAATAGATGTACTTACATTGAAAGGTAATTTCTTTTGCTTAGTTATGTGACAAACATTGCAATGAGTGATATCAAGAGTAGTATGAATATAAGGAAAAGATTTTCTAAGCTGAATTAAAACAGGAATTGGTGTATGTCCAAGTCTAAGGTGTCATAAGCAATCATTATTTGTCTTAACAGAATCAGTAATAGTAGAGTAATGTCCTATAAAATGCCTAGAATCATGTAAATCTATCAAGAAGAGCCCTTGGTGTAGCTTAGCTGAACCAATCATCCTCTTGCTATGGTTCTGCAAAATCAAACACTTGTTGTGAGAAATAATGAAGTGCCAATTGAGAGTATGCATTAGTTTGTTTACTGAAAGAAGATTGATATGAAATTGTGGAACAAGTAGAACATCAGTAATTTGAGTGTAGGGGTAAGGAAAATAGTGCCTGAAATGCAAGTAGATAATTTGTCACCATTAGGTAGGGTGATGAGCATTGGTGTTATGGACTTATAGGTTTGAAAATTATGTATATCATTGATAATATGGTCTGTAGCACCTATGTCCATGATCCAACAAGGTTTGACATTACCTGGTGATGCAGGGGATGTCTTGGTGTGTATGGCAGAATTGACAGTATGATCCCCTGCCTTGGCATTGTGCATCAGGTCTAGAATTTCCTGAACTTGTTCGTCTCTGAACACTTTGCTAGTTCCTTGGGCTGATTTAGTTGGCTGCAATTCACTGTCCTCATTGCTTTGATCCAAGGGAAAGCCAATTGTGTGATTTTCCATTTTGGTGAATCTATTGTTCTGAAAACCAGGGGGATAACCGTGCTTGATGAAGCATGTTTCAATGGTGTGGTTGGTTCTCTGGCAGTGGGTACATAATTTGTTCCCTTGGTTTCTGCCTCCATTGGTGAATCTAGACTTTTTTCCTCTATAAGTATTGCTTCCCCTTCCTCTAAAATTGGGATTGTTGCCTATATTATTATTTATGTTCTTGTAACTTTCTTGGTTTGTGCTGAGAGTTAAGACTCTATTTTGAGGTTCAGGGTCAGGGATGTTTGGAATATTGAATTGCCTTTCTTGTTGGCTTAATAGAGAGAAGGCTTTATTTATGTTGAGTAAAGGATCAATAAGCATTATTTGGGATCTAACTGGAGCATATTGCTCATTCAGGCCCTTTAAGAACCTAATTACATAACTTTGCTCCCTATAACCTCTCACTAGTGGAATCACTCCACAAGAACATTGGATGGAGCACTTAGAGTTAGGAATAGGCATAAATGTTTCAATCTCTTTCCAATGACTCTTCAATTCACCAAAGTATTCAGATATTGTAAGGTTGCCTTGATTCAAGTAATAGAAGTCATGGAGAAGTTCTGAAATTCTGAACATATCACCTTGTGAGAACCTATCTTGTAGGTCCTTTCAAACCTTAGCAGCTGAATCGATCCATAGTATTGACTTGACGATTGATTCCTCCACTGAGCGTTGTAACCATGAGAGTACCATATTGTTGCATTTCTTCCATAAATCGTGTAAGGGGTCGTCCAGTGGTGGCTGTTTCAGAGCTCCAGTGATGAACTTTAATTTGTTCTTGGTATCGAGGGTGAGCTTCATGGCTTGAGCCCATGAGTGATAGTTGGTTCCATTTAAGAGAGGCGTTACCAAAATCTGCACAGGGCTCTCGGTTGTGTGAAGATAATAAGGATTGTTGCTTTCATCGACACGGTAGTTTTGTGTAGCCATTGGTGAATTTGTCGAGGAGAAGAAAGGGAGAGGAGGAAGCTTTGGGAAGATGAATCAGAGCATTGAATGCTCTGATACCATCTCAAAGAAATTGCACAGCGGAAAAGAAAGAAGAAGAGAAAAAAAACGCAAGAACCTTTTATTCAATTTTCCAAGAGAGATTACAGAGTAAATGAAATGAGAAAAGAAGACTGAATTAGAAAAACTAACTAACTAATAAAACTAACCTACAACCTATAAATAGAAACCAGTTAACTTAACAACCACAAAATGAGGTTAAGAAAAGGCAAGCCCAAAGAAATAAAACAGAAAGAAAATAATGAAAACGGGCTGAAGAAAACTAGCCCAAAGACTAAACCAAACAGAAAAGGAAAAAGAGAGGGGAAGGAAGCCATAGAAGCTTGAAGCTTAAGGTAACAAAATGGAGAAAATTAACATAAGGTAAATCATTATTTTATTTTAGCTCATTTATTTCTTTTTGATTCAGTCTTGGTGCATGCTTGCATTTACACCATAAATAACAAGTCTTTAATGCATTTGAATCGTTATTTTTTTTAAATAATTAGTTTATCTATGATCAATTTGTGGAAACATTTTACTAATACTGTGATCTTTATTTGTTGTGAAATTATGCAACTATGGTGTTCTAGATTTTTGGCTATGATTCATTGGTTTAGAACACATGATTTGAGTATAATGATAAATGTTCTTTCTCAATTGCTGCTAATTTTGTATTTTTTTATAACTTTTTCAATTTGTTTAGAGATATCATTTTTATTTTTATTTGTAGCTTGCATTGATTGTTGAGAAATACATGAACACTCTGTAAGGACTTGCATATTGGAGGAGAAAGAATGGACAATTTGCGTAAGATATCATTACTCGTATATTATTTTATAATATTAGAATATGTTAAGGTTGAATGTAGTTGAAGCCGCTGGTGATTTAACAAATCTATTGTTAATGTGATAGAGTTGGAAATGTTTTTCATGTGTTTGATAGAATGTCTGTGAGAGATATTGTCTTATTTAGAAATTAGACATTTAATGGCACGGTTAAATGCCTACTTTCTACATTGCTTCAAAAAACGTTGTTAAATATAACCTTATGTACTACTATGCTCACATAGAAAACGCCCAAAAACGTTATTAAATGATAATTTTAAGCATTGTTGTTTTACTATTTTGGTGTAGTGATTTTTCATATTAGACCTTATTTTTATTATGTCTGCAAAATTAAGTCTATCATTATTATTACTAATAAAGTATATATCATTTTTCTATATATAGCGTGTCCTTAGGTAAGTACTTTTTAAAATGCTATTAAGGAATTTAGATTAGAATAAAAGATTATCTAATAATACAACATTGGTGGTAACGAAGATGACGAACCATGTACTTGAAGCAAAGATTATATCTGAAAAAACATTGGAAATAACACTTATATTTATCAATTATTAATGTCACCATCCCAATCCCCATGGCCTCATATGCTAATAATCAAAAAACAATTTCCTATAATTGTGTCATACGCAATGACAATCAATAAATCTCAAGGTCAATCATTAGAAACTGTGAGGTTGTTTACTTAAACCAGTCAATTACACGTAATTGTTTCAAGAGTTTAAAGCAAGAAGGGTTGAAGATTTTGATACATGACAAGGATGGTAAACCACTAAAGGCAACAATGTAGTTTATAAAGAAGTTATCCAAAATTTGTAACAGGTTTCTACAAATTATTACTCAACATCTCAACATCAATAATAAAATACATACAAACTGTCTTTTATGAGGTAATCTTCTATAACATTTTCACTAATAAGTTACACTCTAGTTCTATAATTAAATTTATGCAATACACATTAACACCTATGCAAAGGCATGGGTGTTCTATTAGTTATTCATGTGAATGTTAATCTATAATAATGAGTTTATTAAATTAAAAAATACGGTTTGACTGACATGATTGTGTGACAAAATACTAGTGTACTTATTATTATAAAGGAGTTAATAGTTAGATGACTTACGTATTTTACCTGATTAGCTGATTTTACCATTGCACAATCTATAGTTTCATCTTACATCATTTTATTATCAGTCTAAATTTAATATATCATTTTCAGTTTATCACTAATAATAAATGTTATATATTATACTTTTTAAAATTGTAATCTTTACATAATAATAAATTTATGGAATTATTTAATAAATTAACAAACATAGTTGTGCCAATCAAAATGGTAACATGTATATATAATGTCAAGTTATCCCGAATAATGTTTAGCACAAGTATTGTATTTTGGGCATAAAAGAAATCATTTTTCCTTTTCACACAACTACAACTTCTTTTGATTTTGTACAGTAGAATTTTAGAAAGACCCACAACCATGTGTTATCCACTTTGTAAAGTGCACTGCTTTAGCAGTTTCATCTTTCATGCATGCTTCTGTTACTGTAACTCTTCTAATGCATGTGTCACCATATATGAAATTCTCAATTCTTATGCTATATTTTATTTTATTTTTCATTTCCTTGCTTTTAACCATAGGCCACATGACACAAACTTCTGCTTGAAGGAACTGCATTCATCGATCTGCATTAATATTCCTAACGTGGTTCTATGGTCTTATTGGCGTGATGGTAACGCATATGTAGGAATGGGAGGTACCTTAGACTTTGGATTTTGAGAAAATAAATTAAATATATACAGCACAGGCAAATATATCTCACTATAACTAAGAGTCACTTTACTACCGAGCATAATATGTCATATATATCAACAAGGCATTGATGTACTCGTGTAAGACTCCAAATCTGTAGATAGATCAAAGGATAATTATTCGATTCTTGGAAACAAGACTTATTTAAAAATACAACCATACATTCTGAAAGGGACACAGATCAGTTGTCCCCAACTTTATCCCTATTTTCTGTTTCAGCCAATTGAAAAGTGACACTTAGATAAAATAAAAAAATTCATAAAAATAAAAATTAACAATTTTATGTTATTGAGTCTAATGCTATTGGCTTGGGATAGAGGGACATATATTTTTTGGAAAGAAGATCTCAGTTCCTCTGGAAAAATTAGTTTCTTAATGTATGGTGATTGATACATTTGATTATACAAAAAAATAATATGCCATATATTTTATGAAAAATGTATATAGCACTAATAATATAAGAGTTTTTATGTTATCAATGTATCATCCACCATTCATATAATCATACTAGATCATCCACATCAGCAAACAAAATCTTCATTCTTATTTAGGTCTCACACATTATTTTATAATTTAATATAACTTCACATGAAATAAGAACAACATGTATTTTTTCTCCATAATAACAAACATCATTCTTATTCTTATTTGGATCCCACAATATCTACTTTTCCCACAATATTTACATCTCTCATCGCTTTCCATTGGCTAAGAATAACCAAAAATTGTTCTTATTTAAGAACAAAAATCAAAAAAATAAGAATGACACAGTGAATAATAGAATAATAAATGGATACTTTTAGCTCTTAAATAAATTAATACAAATGAATTATTACTTTCTTCTATATAAATCTTTAGGATGTATAGATATTAGACGATCCTGCTTGAGATTTAGTCACTCTTTGGGCTTTTATATGTTCAATTCCATGTTGAGTTCTCTATATGGGCTGCATTAGACCGTTGACACATTTACTACTTCCACCATTAAATCATTGGGTTGCTACATTTAACATTTTCTATTTTCAGATCTCATCTTTTTTATACTAAAAAATAAAAGTGTGTTTGAATGGAAGATTTTGGGAGGAAAAGGGGAAATTATATTTTTTTCAATTTTAAATTAATATTTATACAATGTGATTTAATTATATTCAACATCATTGTTGTTTTATAACTATACTTGTTAGAAAATATACACTTTCTTTAAATTATAAGAGATACTAGTATAATGTGTAAAATTTTGGACTTTGTGACATACAGACTTCGACATAAAGACACATTCTTTTAATTATATATGTTGAGGATAGAGCACAATGCGGAAGCACATGATTGAATCAATTGAGAACAAAAGAGAAGCAAGTAAAGGATAAAGAAAATAACACACAAGATTTAACGTGGAAAAACCCCTCAGTGTGAGAAGAAAAAAACCACGGGCGATCAAGAGCAAAATTCCACTATGTAAAAAAGAAGAGTACAAGAAATCCTCTTATAATGATGAGGACAAATGACAATATTTTTTCTCACAAATACTCTCTCAAATGGAACAAGAATTCTCACCAAGAATGCACTCACAATATATGTGTAAATGAAAGAGATGTGTGTTGTGAAGATGATTTTGAAGCTCTCTATATGTGTCCTTTTATAGGCAAGCAAAGTCTTGGTATCTTGGATATGAAGCATTGGATGCTTGGAAACAAAGCCATAAAAGTGACATAAAATGCCCTTAAAGAGAGCCATAAAATTGTCATAAAATTCTTTTAAGGCATAGCAATGAGAGGCATCTAACAATCTCCACCTTGGCTCGAATTTGATAAGTTGCTCATCGCCAAATAATGCCCCGAAGGGCACTCAAGTGCTGTAGAGACCAACCAAGTCCAAGCAAAGTTGGAACTTGGTATTCGGAAGTGGCTTGGTAAGTATATCTGCTGGATTCTCTGATGTGTGAATCTTTTCCACCATAATTTCACCAATAGCAACAATATCTCGGATAAAGTGACGTTTTATATCAATGTGTTTGGTCTTGTCATGATAACGATTATTCCTGGTCAAATGAATAGCACTTTGACTATCACAAAACACTGTAAGAACACCCTGTATTAGACCAAGTTCATTTACCAAACCTCGGAGCCAAATAGCCTCCTTCACACCCTCCGTTGCTGAAATATATTCTGCTTCAGTCGTAGACAATGCAGCAATGGACTGAAGAGTAGCTTTCCAGCTAATAGCACTATTACAGAGAGTAAAGATGTAACCAGAAAGAGACCTCCTTCTGTCAATATCACCACCATAATCCGAATCAACATAACCTACAACGTCATCAGTTGTAGCCTTGTTTCTGTCAAATACCAAGCCAATACCAGAAGTACCTTTTAGATACCGAAAAATCCATTTTACAGCACTCCAATGATCCTTTCCAGGATTATGCATATATCGACTTACCATGCTAACAGCATGTATAGGATGAGGATGAGGATAGGAGGAGGATGAGAATGAGGATAGGATGAAGAGGAGGATGAGGAGGAGAATGAGGACGAGGATGAGGACGAGGAAACGATGAGGACAAGAATGAGAATGAGGATAGGACGAGGATGAGGAGGAGGATAGCATGAGGATGAGAATGAGGATCTTTCCTCTCGATCATTTGGAGTGGTAGAGTGATTGGGGTTTTCTCGGTCAACTGGGATCTCCATATGGAAAATAGGTTGCAAACTAGCTTATGAGGATGGTGTATCAATCTGGGACACTGATTTATTTCCTCTTTCTGGATCACTTCAGTTGAGTCCAATTATATCACCTTTGAAATCAATCTTAATTCAAGAGCATCTTTGGCAATGGATAAGGAATGCATGTCACAAGTTTGGGTATGAAGTGTATGGAGGAGTGGGAGGATGGTGCATCAATAATGTATGTATGTTGTTTTTTCTTGGATGAATGCATTTGATGTTGTTTGAATAAATTTTTCTGAATAATGTGTGGTGTATGCAATTTATGATGTAATGATGTATGAAGTGTAATGCTTGAAAGATTATTTTTTGTCTAAGTATATGAATGTATGAATTCGTGAATAAATGATGTATTTTTTATATATGAATGTCTAAATAATATATAATTTAGATAAATGCTTGAATGGTTCAAAAATTTAAATGAGTGCATGCTAGGGTGCATGAACATGAGTTAAACGATTAATCTTTAAACTTATTAAGATGATAGAAAAATTATTCATAGGGCGTTGAGCTCATCGAAGGGAAATGAGAAGTATCCCTAAGGCATTGAGCCCGTCGAAGGGAATATAATGAAGGTTGGTCATCCTGGTGACATAAGAATATTATGAAATAATGGTACTCTTATGCCACTCACGCCTATGATTTATCTAACTTATGGATGATAAATGATGTGTATGGATAAGGAGTAGACATGGTGTGCTTCCCCTGTCCTAGGTAAGGTATATCTTAAAAGGTTTTTCTAAGGATGACAACCATATGGTGAGGTACTAGATCATATTTAAAGTGGGCCAATAAAGGCTCTAGACTTCTAGGCCACCAAATTGCTTCAAATCTCGAAAGAAAGGAGTCCTAATATTGTAGGTTAGAAACAAGAGGAGTCAAGCCCCTCGAGCTCCTAACTCACAATACCAAAAATGTCCCTCTTATTTTAATCTTAATCTCTAACAACCCGATTATAGAGTGTGTATGTGTGTAACTCAAGTGTACTGTGAGTGTGTGAGGAAGCAAATTTTTTTTAAAGTAAACCCCCCACACCCAAAGCTACATAAAACATGATGAATATATTCAAATAATTAATTGACTTGAACAAAATAAATGAATAAATAATTAAATAAATAAACGAACAAAGATGTAGAAAAATGTTTATGTAAAAAGAAAAGAAAAAAAGTATTTAAAAACAAGCAAAAAGTTGCACCACGTCTCACTCTCTAAAAAATCCCCAGTAGAGTCGTTAGTTGTCGCGCCCCGATTTTCGGTTATGCGACCTCTTAGAGTCGCCATTCCATTTTATGGTAAAAAAATGTAGAAAAAATCTTTTAACCCAATCACATTGGGCTTTGGATTTTGATATTCAGATTCAGGAGTCGATTACGGATTGAGGAAGGTATTAGCACCTCGCCCGCAACGCATCCCATTTCAAAGATGTTTGAAAATGATAATAATTTTTTATTGTTAATATAGGAATTAATCGAGGGAAAAGAAACGTCGTACTGCGACTATTCAAGGATGATATGATGACAAGAAGTGTTACCACAACGTGCCTCCATCATTTTATTAATTCCCAAAACGTTATAATTTTTATAGACACTAATAATAATGTTATATGAAGGTATTTTTGAATAAAATAATTAAAAGCCATTTTAAAATAGTAAAGGGTTATGATTTTTCTAAATAATAAATTTTTTATTTAATTACAGAAAAAAGAATTAATTAATTGTTAAAAAATTATAAAAAAAGTTTGTTTGTTGTTAGCCATATTAAAGATTTTTTTTTGTTATTACTAGTTATCCATAAAAAATTGTTAACATTCATCTTTCAAAAATTATTTAATACTTTTTATTTCATGTTTATAAAAAAAAATTATGTGTTATTATTATATTTTATAAAAAGTTGCACTAGAAAAAGAAATAAGTAAGATAAACATACCTACATAGGGTGCTGATTGTATATGAAGAGGTGCAAAAATTTCCAATGATGTGTCACGCAGTTAATGGTTGAAAAATAATGCAACCAATATAGTGTCATGTGGCTGTCCGTGATAGGTTGCAGTTGCAGGTGCACCAAGCCTTGAATGCACTCGGCCACACTAAATTGAACGCTAGGTGAGGTGTTGATCCTCTATAGTCCCGTGTATACGCGATAGGTGCACTTGCCTGATTGTCGCGACGTGACTGGCTCCTGAAGCGGGTGCACCGTGACTGGTCTACACTTGACTGTAGCAAATTGAACACCAAGAGAGGGACCCTGGATCAGCTATAGACACATCTATGTAAATGAGGTTACACTCGTCTGTGTGAAGTAGATGGGGCACGCAGCTTCTGATGGACTCACCTGCACTGAATCACCTGTCCACTTTTGCTTTTCTCTTTCATTCAGCACAGATCCCAAGACACACTCTCCCTCCCTCTAACCCCTTTTCACTAACCATAATACACCCTATTTATACTAAATGGAATTAACCTAAACACCTAAAATTTGTCTAACTAAATTATTTTCTCCTTAATTAAGGGATAAGATCCCACCAAACTTCCTCGTCGCTGGATCAGGTTTTTTGTTTTTATTTTATTGTTTATTTGAAATTCAAAATTGGATATTTGAGATATTCTTTTTTTAATTACTTATTTATTTTAATAAATTTTAAATAAATCATAAAAATAAATAAAAAAATAGTTTCAATTATTTTTAATATTTAATATTATAATCTCAAAAAATTTAAAATAAATAAAATAATTTGTTAAATGTTTTTTTAGGAAAATGTATAGTTTCTAAGAACTTATTTTCTAATTTGATATTTTATTATTGCTTTTGATTTTTTTGAGAAAGTGAAATAGGTTTCTAGAACCACTTATTATCTTTAGAAAATCATTTGTGCAATTAATTTGAGAAAGTACTTATTATGAAAAAAAGGTTTTGGGCCGGACAAAAATGAGTATTCACACATTGATATACCTTGTAATCTTTGAATCACTTTCAAATGCTTAATTAAGTTTTTTGTTAAAGGATATAGTTAATAATTTATGTTATCTACTTTACTTCCCTTTTAGTTAGTTAAATTGTTTTTGTGTTTAGTTTGCTTGTTAAGGATAGAGCACAATGCGGAAGCACATGATTGAATCAATTGAGAACAAAAGAGAAGCAAGTAAAGGATAAAGAAAATAACACACAAGATTTAACGTGGAAAAACCCCTCAGTGTGAGAGGAAAAAAACCACGGGCGATCAAGAGCAAAATTCCACTATGTAAAAAAGAAGAGTACAAGAAATCCTCTTATAATGATGAGGACAAATGACAATATTTTGCTCACAAATACTCTATCAAATGGAACAAGAATTCTCACCAAGAATGCACTCACAATATATGTGTAAATGAAAGAGATGTTGTGTGTTGTGAAGATGATTTTGAAGCTCTCTATATATGTCCTTTTATAGGCAAGCAAAGTCTTGGTATCTTGGATATGAAGCATTGGATGCTTGGAAACAAAGCCATAAAAGTGACATAAAATTCCATTAAAGAGAGCCATAAAATAGTCATAAAATTCTTTTAAGGCATAGAAATGAGAGGCATCTAACAATATACACTCTTGTTTAAAATATATACTTTCTTTTAATTATGTCACTATACGCACTACTACATATAGACTATATGACATGATTAATTGTGAAAGATATTTCATGTCCCCTAAAGTTTGTCACAGTTTTTTATTATGTAATTAAAGTATCTCTTCATATAAAGAGATAATTTATTTTTTCAACCATTAAAATAATGACATATGTTTTATTTAATCTTTTTTATATAAATATTTCTAAAAACTAAAAAATAATATACACATATTTTAATTTTAGTGGCTATATGAGATAATTTATTACCTAAATATGTTTTATTCTATAAATTAAACAGTTAATATGAAGAAATGATGAATAATATTGACATTGTGACATAGGTTATGACTTAGACATATTTCATTATGTGAATCCCTTACATATTAAGTGAACTGACTTTTTGGGTATTATTAATGTTATCTTTTCACTTTTTTGATAAAAAAATGTTACTTTTGGGATTCGTGGTTACTCATTACAATAAGTGTCGCTCCCAAAAATCAAACATTCAATTTTGAGGATCTAGTAAGACCTTACCTCATTAAATCGAGGCCTTGTTAATTAAGTGAAATGACTTATATTGATAATCTAATTAAGGAAGGTATTAATTATCTATTAATAATAACTGTAACATTTTTATATGCTTAGAAGTATCGTGGACTAAATTATTGCAAGTAAACTTAGCGGGTTATATAAAACTGCATTAAGATTATTGCTTAAAGTATGTCTCGAAAATAATGGGGAAGATATGAATGTATTGTAATTTCATTGATTGATTAAAGGATTATAAGTCATGTGCTTATATATACAATACAAATATAACTTGTGATACAAGTAACAACTTAACAAACTAACTAAGATATTAACCACATGTGTAAAATGTGCAAAATGTATCATGGTAGCTTTTGATATCCAATAGCCCCCCTCAAGCTGGAGGATAAAAGTTAATGACTCAAGCTTGATAATTTGATTTAATAACAGTGTGATGGATCAGAATCTCGATCCTCATGTGATTGGATTTTCTCAACCACTTGATTATTTTCCTGGTCAGAAATCTTGACCAAATTCTCATGGTTTTTCCATGGTTTTACAATGTTAGAGGATTCTTTGAGTATGCAAAAGAACCCAAGAAAATGCATTTCTTCTTGTTCTTTGGACAAGATTGATATTGAGATTATTAGAGTGTGTATGGTTGTTGATCTTGTTGTTGTTGTTGTTTGATTTGTTGATCTTGTTGTTAATGATGTTGTTGTTGTTGTTGTTAATCTTATTGATCTTGATGGTATTTATGATTCTTTCCTTGACTTCTCTTTGGACTGATATTGGTGCATCTTTTTCTTTCTATCTTTCTTTCTTCTTTATGGTAAAAGATCAAACACAAAGCAATGTATGTGAATAAGATCAAAGAACAAGGTTTAACTTCAAATGGATATTGATTAAGCAACAACAAAAAACTCCAAAATTTATGGAGATTAAACCCTAGAGTGAAGCCGAAACTGTTCTTGCTCTCCAGCTTGATTAATGCTCTCAGACAACCTAAAGCAACTCCGACCAAGATAATATTCAGGAGAACAAAAATATTATTGTTGCTATTGAATCTCACTTCACAATTATGCAACTCTAGCAAAGTTATTGTATTAGCCATGCTTACATTTCTTGATGGCCATTTATATGGTTCCCTTCCTATTTTTCCACTACAAGATACTATCAGAAGCAAATGAAAGAAGGTGTAGGAGCCATGAAGAAGAATAAGAAGACCAAGAAAGAAAAGAGAGCAAAGATTGAATCTTTTGGATTGAAGCATCTCCATATCTTATCCAAAAGGTGTCTTAGCTACCCAAGAAATATCACTTATGCAAGCCATTCATAGTGCCCTTGTAAACCTTCACCGAGCAAGAAATTGCTTTAAATAAATCTGATGAAGTTTTTTAAAGATTATATGGTCCTCACTTGAAAACAATTTGCTGTGAATGGCCTCCTTGCCTTTGAATTTGATGATGGTTCCTTCTATTGAATTTGCTGTGAATGGCAGTGAAGATGGTGGAGAAAGAAAGAATGATGACAATTTTTGATGAACCTTGGAAGGTAAGAATAATAGTAGAAAATATGCACGGATGGTGACCATAACCTTCATAACGAAAGCTCTGATACCATGTTACGAAAATAATGTGGAAGATATGAATGTATTGTAATTTCATTGATTGATTAAAAGATTACAAGTCATGTGCTTATATACACAATACAAAGATAACTTGTGATGCAAGTAACAACTTAACAAACTAACTAAGATATTAATCACATGTGTAAAATGTGCAAAATGTATCATGCTAGCTTTTAATCTTCAATAAAGTAAATTGGGAAAATGGATAGATATCTAGATAAACTTAATGACTTTTACATATAATCATTATCATGTAATTTTTCTTTCTAATTTCTCCTATCATTATCTATCATTCATTTTCAATTATGTTTGACTTTACAGAAAAAAATAATCTAAATGAATGATGCAATGATGGTGTATAATTCTTTACACTGTCAGTGCATCAATATTATACTCTTAATAATTATTGATTTGACTATTCATAAAGTAATACAAATGAATGGTGAGTGAGTACTGAATATGTCTAAATCTTTATACTAATATATATTACACTCTAAAAATAATGCATGTTAACTATTTACAAAAGATATAAAGTTTAGAAAATTTTAATATAAAGTTTATTATCAATTTTCTCTTAATTATCATTGATGATTTAAATAAAACAAATACGTACATATAATCAATGAGTAATACACTGATAATTAAAAAATATTTATACTAACACAAACTCATAAATATAATAAAAGGGGGCCAAACGATATTCCTCAATGTCAGACTTTCGTCTCTCATGAAACTTGGCTAGTATTATTGAGTTTCTGGCGCCATCATCCGTATGCATGTGTCGAAAAATAAGTACATCCAATACAATTTCCTTATTAACATCATGGATGACAAAAAACCCATTACCATGAGTGTGTGTCCTTTCCTACTCACCTCTCCTATAACATTCATACCATATGTACCCCTTGTTTTTCTGAGGTGGCTCTGATACCACACTGGCTGGGAGCCTCCTATCATGATAACACACCTATAAGGTGAACCAACCGAGACTTCGGTGAGCCAACCGTTGGCTTCTATTAGTCTCAAGGTTCGACTACTCTTATATAGCATGTTACCACAATAGGCAGGACCGTATCATGGATCTAAAGTCAGATGTCTTTTCTGATGCACAGGATCCTCATAGAGGCAAGTGCAGAGCATACTAACATCTCTGTAGAGGGTTATGGTATAAACATTATAGCTTTGGCTTTCAGAAAGATAGAAAGCTTAGAAGGAAGACATGGATATGAAAACACAAGTTTTATTTCGTTCTTGTTTTGAGTACAATGTGGTCTAAGCATTCCTATTTATAGAAGGAAACAAACCCCTATCTCTATCACAAGAATCTTACAGCTCACCAAACCTTATCTTACAATATCACTCCACACCATTCCCTAGCTTACAACTCATCACACTTTATGTTACATGATAATATATCTGACATTACAT
>NC_032010.1:19409828-19410203 GCF_001865875.1 Lupinus angustifolius
AGATGCTATCTAGGATAGGCTCAAAGATCCTGGTCATTGCCTTTTGGAAGAGAGAGGGGGCAACCTTTAACCCAAAACGTAGGACTGTCCATTGGTATTGTGCATTTGGGATGCAGAATGCAGTCTTGTGGCGATCAGCAGGGTCTAATCCAAGTTGCCAAAACCCAGATTTAAGGTAAAATTTTGAGTATATCTTGGCGTCCTTGATCAACACATGCTGGGAAGATGCTTTTGGGATCAGAAATTTGTCATCCTTGAGGAAGTGATTGAGCGGCCGATAGTCAATTACTAGCCTTTTTTTTCCTCTTATTTTTTCAGATCTCTTCTCAACATAGAAGGCTTGGCATGCCCACTCAGACTTTGTGGGCTCGATCA
>NC_032010.1:19410303-19410758 GCF_001865875.1 Lupinus angustifolius
GAGCTTGGTAATCTCAGAATATGGCTTAAATTCTCTCTTGTATTTGATTCCCGAAGAAAGGATTTGGAGTCTTCCTGCCATAGCATATACATCCATGCCTATTAATATATCTTTGTTAGGAAGGTTGCTTCCAATGACTTTTGTCCATATGGTGCAGTCAGGGAAAAACCTAATCCCTATGGGAGCTTTTGACACAAGATCAGTCCTGAATGTTTTCCCATCTGCTGCAAGGAAAAATGTGATTGTCGACTCCAAGCTTCACTGGGAAGGATCTCAGGATTCATCATTGTGCGATGTGCTCCTGTATCCATGTAGGCAATTACCTTTCTCGGGTGAGCAAATTTTGAGGCAATGATTTGGATTTCAACACAAGGCAGTGGAGGAGTAGGTGAAAGACTATCTATTCCCTGAATGGAGAATATCGGAAGGTATTCACCATCAGAAATAGCCTCTGA
>NC_032010.1:19410858-19412541 GCF_001865875.1 Lupinus angustifolius
TCTATCGGTTCTAAGGAATTAATGAGTTTGGCGGCCTTGGCAGTTTTGTTTGGACAAGTTTTTGAAAAATGCCCTCTTTGTCCACAGTGAAACACCTCTGACCACTCTTCTTCCCTCTATTCCCTTTCCTTCGAAAGAACATCAAGGGCTTCTTTCTTCGTCGGGGAATTCTCTCAAACTTTTGTTTGTGAAACTTCTTCTTTGTGGAGCAAGTGCAACTCTTCTCTTTACATTGGATTTCCAAGTATGGTTTTGTGCATGCCTTAGTGAATTTGGACTTTTGTTTCAATATGTCAGAGAAGAATTGGTGTTGCTTGCAAAGTTTGTCAAGAGCTTCTAATGTTAACTGGTGAATTTGCCCTAGAGTGAGGGCACTGAAGTCTTTTTGTGAAGCGGCTACCATCCTATGAAGTTCGGGTTGGAGTTCTTGTGGGAGAGAGGCTACATAAGTATTTTTCAAACTGTTATCATTGTAGCCATTTAGCAAGTAGAATCATTGCGACATTCTCTAGAAATGCTTCTCTAGATTTTTTACCTTTAGTGAGCAACATTTCATTTCAAAGAACTCCTGTCTCATCTTTTTATTGAAGATGCTCATATCTCCGATAAACTCTTGGTGGATCGCCCCTAGAACTTCAGCAGTATTATGCAACCTATGGAATTGGTCTTGCCTAACTTGTCTAAGATTATGGTACCACTCTTTCAAGGTACCGGTCATTCTGCAACAAAACTCCTTTATGACTCTGTAAGAGTCTGCATCATCTTTCATCATTTTAGTGTCTAGCCACGCTCCAAATTCAAGGAGTCTCTTTCTCCATTTAAGTCAAGGAGTCTCTTTCTCCATTTGCTTGGAGGCAAATCATCAAAGGTGAACCAGGGTCCTCCATTTGGTTTGGAATTGGTATTCCTTTTTGGAGACGAAATCACTTCTTCCTCTGGGGATTCATAGAATGCATCATTTTGCACTCTCGATGTAGAAGTGTTGACCATGAGCATATCTGTGATATTGGTCATCTCCATCTCAGAATCAGAACTGGGAAGAAATTATGTCTCTAGATCACTTGACTTATCAGTTTCTGAACTTTGAGGTGACAACCTTTGTCCTGCCTCCTTTTTCAAAGATTTTTCTATGGAGGCCATCGCCAGGAAAGGTTGTTCTCCTGTAGGAGAATATTTATGAAAAGACTCCCCCTGGGTTGTTCCTCTTTTATGAGGAGGTTCAGGATTGGGCAGCGAGTCTGAGGAGGAACTACTGATCTGGGATGTTTTTTCTATACGCACATGCGTCCTTTGGGACTTTGGTCTATAGGCAGTTGGGAAAGTGTACGATGGATTATTGTATGAGGTTGTTGGAAAGAAAGATGGAGCCTTAATGGTGGGAGTGTAGTATGTTGGGAAAGCAGGAATGTTGAGAAATGGATGAGCTTCAGATTCTTTGCTCTGAGCTGCCGTGTGGACATTGATATAATCGTCCATGTCTCTTACTTGAGAGTGAAGGTGTCTAATTTCTCTTTCTTTTAGATCAAAATCTTCGCCAAAACATGTTCTAGCCTCTAACATCTCTCTCATCTCACCCTCAAGCTGGGTGATTTGTGATTGAAGAGTCTTGTAATACTTCTGCATCTTGGATGACAAGTATTGGAGCTTTTGGTCTATTTTCAATGCTATTAGTTATTCTGCTCA
>NC_032010.1:19412641-19414859 GCF_001865875.1 Lupinus angustifolius
CTTGCATTAGCCATTGTGATAACCTTACTAACCTCGTGAGGGGCAAAGGATTAATACAAGTAAATAACTCGTTCTACCAAAGAGTGGGTGAAGCAAGTTCCTCCAGACAAAATGAATTAGGGATCAACCAATCTACAAATACAGACTCAATAATGGAACCGGTGGACCAAGACATGGACCAAGATGCCCAAGACATAAATGCTGAGATAATGGATATAATGCTGGTATATAAAGTCACTTATGAAGAGACAAGAACCCCATGGTGGTACACTATGTATGGAAGTGTAAACTCTGAAGAATGGCATTACTATAATCTCTCTCCAAGTCAGAATTCAAGATAAGAAGGAATCTTCCCGAATCATCCAAAGTAAGCATAAAATGTGGTGTCATATAGGACAAAGTGTGATGAGTTGTAAACTAAAATAAAATGTAATGTCAGATATATTATCATGTACGATAAGGTGTGATGAGTTGTAAGCTAGAGAATGGTGTGGTGTGATATTGTAAGATAAGGTTTGATGAGCTGTAAGATTCTTGTGATAGAGATAGATGTCTTCTTCCTTCTATAAATAGGAATGGTTAGACCACATTGTACTCAGAACAAGAACGAAATAAAACTTGTGTTTTCATATCCATGTCTTCCTTCTAAGCTTTCTATCTTTCTGAAAGCCAAAGCTATAATGTTTATACCATAACCCTCTACAGAGATGTTAGTATGCTCTGCACTTGCCTCTATGAGGATCATGTGCATCAGAAAATACATCTGACTTTAGATCCATGCTACGGTCCTGCCAATTGTGGTAACATGCTATATAAGAGTAGCCGAACCTTGAGACAAATAGAAGTCAACGGTTGGCTCACCGAAGTCTCGGTTGGTTCACCTTATAGGTGTGTTATCATGATAGGAGGCTCCCAGCCAGTGTGGTATCAGAGCCACCTCAGAAAAACAAGGGGTACATAGGGTATGAATGTTATAGGAGAGGTGAGTAGGAAAGGACACACACTCATGAATACAACTACTCAAGAAGATAGGGGCAAACATGAGTATAATAGTCATATACCCGCATATACACACTATAAATATTGTATTGCCTTTAATTAAAATACAAACATCAACTCAATAACCTCCACGTGTTTCACTCTCCTAGGCAAATAGGAATCTCTCCATTGCTATCATTTTCCTCTTTATTTACCCTAGACATTCTCTCCATCTCTAGCATTAAAAATCATCAATAATGCTACCAATAAAACTAGCCAGACTCTCTATGGAGAGGATAGTAAATAGATATGCATAGAAAAACCAAAAAATAATAATATTTATATTAAGATTACGTTTTTACTCTTAAACATACACTAAAAAATAGAACTATTATCTCGGATTGACTCCAATAAAACATGACTATATAATGTACGTTACTTCTTATTTAATAACTAATTAAACCCATATGAGCAATCAACAGCTGCCACCAAATGATTTCAGGTTTTGTCTTCCTTCATTCCTTTAATTTATTTTCTTATATACTAGCAGTGTATCTGTGCACTTGCACGGGTCGCTTCTTTGTTTATGCATAATGCAAATATAATATACATATATTTTATAATATCAATAAATCATGTATTGAAACATTATATTTCTCATTCATATAGGTGCAATATTAACATTGATTTTTGAGTGTATATGTAGAATATTAACAATTATAAATGCGTTTGTATAAGCATTTATTTGTTGAAAGTGTGATTATAGAAAATATTTGATTCTTAAATAACTCAATAAATAAAATTCAAATTGTATTGGATAATATCTCACCTCTATATTCTCTATATAAAATTATAAATATAAGGAGTTATTTTTGCATCATACTTTTTGTGATTACGTTTATAAGTATCATATAAAGTCATAAAGATTTTTTAGCATATCTCTTAAATGCTTATGTTTTATTTTAGATTAATGTTCATTGTGTATAAATATTTGAATATATTTTTAGCATTCAAATATTGTATAATTAAATGTTATTTATTTGATCATGTTTTAGATAATAATCATTGTATGAAAATAACTCATAAATTAAAAACACACTAAGTTAGGATATGACAGATATTTTTTCTGATAAATTTAATAAAAAGAGTCTAATAATTGATTTGTTATATTACTAATTAAAATACATATATTTTTCATGAATATATATACCATTGTTATCTTTTAATTAAATAATATAAT
>NC_032010.1:19414959-19439027 GCF_001865875.1 Lupinus angustifolius
ATGTTGTTAATAGAGAAAAATTAAAATTCAAAGAATCTGAACTGTAATATTAAAATTCAGTGCGAAAAATGTCAAAAAATTTTGATGAGGTGAAAAAGTACAATTATTCTTAGATTAATGGTAAACATTAAATTATATAGATAGATTAATGTAAAGAAATAATTTGAATGTGAAAAATGATTTCAATTTCATCTAATGTTCAATGACTATTACTTTTTAACATAACAAAACATAGATGTTGTAAATACTCAATTTTAGTGGGGTAGCGACATGAACCAATCACTAATTAATATTAAATTATTATTAGCATATAAAATATATAATATATAAAAAGTAGGAATAAAAATATGTGAGGAGGAGGTGGCATGTGGCATGAAGGAAAAAATGTAAGGAGTAAGTGACATATGGCATGACATGAAGGAAAAAATGTAAGGAGTAAGTGACATGTGGCATGAGGGAAGGAGAAAGTGATATGTGACATGAAGGAAAGAGAAAGTGACATGTGGCATGATGAAGTTTTTTTATTATATTGTTAATAGATAACAATTATATCTTCAACTTATTTCCTTTTAGTTGTTTTCCATATAATAAAATGTTTTATAAATAATTCAAATAAATGAATAATATATTACTTTGTATAAATATTTATATTGCCAATTCATAAATATTATACTATCTATCTACTATATAAATATAAAACATGTCTAAGAGTTATATAGGTAGTTGAACATGCATAATTTATATATCACAATTTTATCCTTACTACTATCTAAATGTAAAATATATCTAAAGGACATTCAAGTAATTGAACATGTATAATTTTATTTAATTCCATTTTATATACTTAAATTATGGTAATTGAAAGACGATATGATATATTAAATTTTGTAATATAAACAATGAAAATAACTTTGCAATAATTGAATACAAAAAATGACTTAAGATGTTGTATATGATTAGTTGAAGTTACTTTATAAATGCATAATGTTGTTTGAAAACTCAAAAACTAAACAACTTAATATCTTTATGTCATATTCTCCATATTGAAATATTATCTCATGTTCATCTTTGATCTAATTTTTCAGATAAGGAAGATTACACTTTTGATTAAATGTCAAAATACAATCATATAGAGACTCTACACTTGAGAAGATACTTCTCTGCAATAATTTATATCATATAGAGACTCTGACTCAATCCCAAATTATAGCCAAAATTATAATATCATGTATAATTAAATATTCAGAAAAAATTATAACACCATGTATACTCAATAAAGAATGTGATATAATTATAAAAAAAATAAGTATTCAATACTAGAAAATAAAAATGTGGGTTAATAAACACGAAATCACTAGTATCTATACTAATATATAAATGGAAAACTAAAAATAACTACCCATGTAGTATTTTATGTTTCCCTATTTTATCTTTTATAACTTTTATTTCATGTTTATCTATACCAATAATAATAAACATAAAATAATTATATGTTTCCATATTTATATCTTCTAATTTCATGTTTATATAAATTTCTATAATCTATATCTATATTATATTATACTATTAATAAAACTAAAACAAATAATAACTATCACCACGACATAATATTATATTCCAAATTTATCATTTCTAACATCTCTCATTAATAACTAATATAATGTACACATATTACTTGAATTGATTTCATTTTTATATCAATATATATTAATCTTCCATACACTCTCTTATTTATATTTTCACTCTCTATTGAGTTCATATATTATATTTTTATATTTAAATTATTTTTTCTTAAATAATACAACATGAAGATAATACATTATATATTAGAAAAAAATATACACGCTAATATATAATAAATGTAATTACCATACTTGAACCACTTAAATTCATCATAAATAATAGAATATCAATCCCAAAATAATAATAAAAGTTATAATCTATATAAAATATTCAATTTATAACTAAATTTGCAAGAGAAAAAGATGTATACACTGTTACTTGTTACCGACAATGTATAAGTTTTATACACTGTCATTGTATCATTACCATTAATATTTTATTATTGTTGACTTTTCAGAAAATGTAATCTAAATGAACAGTGGATGATGCAATACATTTACATAAATTTTACACGGTTTTATGTATATGTATTTCACACTAAATTTGTAAATATACTTTATCCCTAAAATAAATATCATGATTCCCGACCATAAAATTTTACTCCGGCTACACGGTTTTTATCCATTTCTCCTTTTACAGATATCTACAGACACATAAAAACGGTGTCGTTTCCATTGCGTTACATTCTGTAAAAATTAACGCTGCCGCTTGGTGCAATTAATTTCATCTTCTCTCACCTGCGTCGCTCCCACGGTGGCTCTTCCGCATTCCTCCACCACACTCACCGCCACCACCACCGTCTCCGTTAAGCTGCAATAAGAAATGGATAATTCATTGTATCATAGAGACGCTCAATTGACCACAACGTACTCTTGTACCTCTCAGAGAGACGTCCGTTACAGGTTCTCGCTCTCTCTCTCTCTCTCTCTCTTATAATGCTCTGCTTATTGCTTTGGATTAATCATTTTTTTGCATAAAAAATTAGTGAATTCCTTTTGAGAAAAGTGACAATCAAATTGAATTGAACCGTTTGATTTTAACGGTTTTTTTCATTCTTCAGAGTTCCAGAAGATGAATTTGTGGTTACAAGGTTTTGGAAATTGATGATAAGGTCTTACTATCTTAGTATTAAAATTATTTGTCAATTCTTAACACTATGTTAGGTTAGTGGTGATTGGAAGGTGACTGACATATCTATTGTAGTTGGTACTAATTAGCAAAGTAATCATAATCTGCATTGTTGAAAGGGCATTTATTAGTTGTTATTGCTTTAAGAGGAATTCTAGATCGGTAACTCGTGACTATGACATTAGGTTGGTACTGTCAGTCACTTTTGTCCATAGTTACATGATACGTGGTATGGTTATAGGTATGTGATGTGGTTCGTCACTTTTTACATTAATTTTAGAAGACATTCTTTATGTCGAACCTAAAATATTTGAAAACATGGTTGAGTTGTCAAAGTATTTGAAAACATGATGTTGATTCTAAAATGAATAAAAGCTGCTTTTCCATTGATTCAAACCATGTTTTGTAAACTATAATCCAGACATGCTATGCATGACATAGATTGTTTTCCCTTCTATGGGAAAGTAGTAGTATCTAATTTTCATTCTTATTACGTAGCATTTCTTTTCTTTCCTGAAAACTGCATTCATTGCTTAGAAATCCAGTGGCTACGGTGGTTCTCCTTGAATAGTATGCATGTCATATTACACTTAAGAGCCTTGTTAGACTTGTTTCTCCTTCGTGTTTCCTAGTAATTGTTACTATCAGGAGACGTTTGTAAGCTGTGTGAAAACTGGAATAGTCTCTAAGATAACCTTTTCCTTGAGCTATTTAGTACAGCGGTTAGAGTAATATGTCGAAGGTTTAAGATGGTTCTAATTACATTGATGTTCCTGTTTCCATGGAAAAGGAATGAGTTGTTCACTATCAACACCATAGCATTTGAGAAGTCCTAGCTTCTTTTAGGTTATGTAGGTGAGGAATTTACTCTTCCAGAAATAGGAGATGTGAAGTTTGAATGATGACCAATGATTGTAATGAAACTTGCATAGAACATCTGCTCATAAAAAATGATAGGAACAAGAACATTATTTGAATTATGATGAATTTCCCATGAATGGTATGCTCATTGCTCAAGCTTATTTGGGTCATGTAAAGCCAAACATTGAACAATGAAACACCTTAAATAGGCAAGGGGCTAGTTAGTTCCTTTTCTAAGCTTTCTAGCAATTTCTTATACTCATTTTCCACGACTTGATGAGTGAGTGTTTGATGATTTGGATGGCAAAATAAGTGCTGTAATTAGCCTCATGAGCTTAAAAATGGAATACAGTTTCTACTCCATTTCCCTTTCATCAAAAAGCTATAGCTTTATCAGATGAGCAGCAAAGTCTTTTTGATATGGCTATGACTTTGATAGCCATGTCTTCTTCCAAACAAGTTCACTGTTTTTGTCATAGTTATTGTTTCTATCAATACATTGAAAACTATATTCATTATAATCGTCATGCATATGATGAATCTTTTTTGCGTTGCAATTAACTATACATTTTCTTTATACTTTTGGCAGCTGTGGCACTTGTGGTTATGAGCTAAACCTATCCTCCTCAAACCGGAACACCTCGTCAATTGGGTCTAAATACAGTAAGTTTATAAAGCGAGGTATTATGTCATTCTTCAATATTGATGACAGCAGATTTACCCAGGTTGATGAAATTCAGTGTCTTCCCTATTTTACGAGGCACTCATGGGGTTTCTTTCGTCGAAGAACTAAGCTTCTTTGTCGCAAGTGTGGCAACCATATTGGAAATTCGCACAATGGTTTCACTTCATCTTCTGGAGATTCCTCTCCTATGACCAACTCGTCCAATGAAACTAAATATGACATTCGCATTCGTGCCTTACAGCCTTCGTCTTTTGAATAATCTAGGACTCCTTGCTTGCTGCAAATGCCTGGTAAAAATTTTAGTCTGTTCCTTCCTGCATAGTAATCACCAGCCAAAAGGAGGTCAGAAGAAGTTCATGAATATTGTGCATGGTTTTCATGTTTTCACACTATAAAATGTGATCAATAGTGTCCGCATGCAAGATTTGTAAGAATGAAAGTTAAAAATTAGTACAGGTGTGGGATATTGTAAAATAAAATTATGTGATCATATTAGATTACAACAACAATCAAGTTTTTATCCCACTTGGTGGAGTCAGCTACATGAATCGAATAATGTCATAATGTTCTATCATAAATCACGATCCTTAACAAAATATTGACCTCTAAGTTTTTTTTCCTATTGGGCTAGCTTCTATGGGAATTGGACTAGCTTTCATTAATGGGAAGAAAAAACAGAAACTAAGAGGAGGGAATGGTTGATTTCTGTGGTAGGTACCATTACTGAGGATGTTATTTAACATCAAAATTGCATCTTCTGTACAAATATAGATCTTTCTTTCCTCTGGGAACCATTACATTTCCCTATTTGAAGTTTTATCCTCCACCAAGTAACCAAACATAAAACTTCGGTTATCCTTCATGGGTATGAAGCTGTTTTATCTATCCACAACGCTCATATTTGAGTATAAGCAAATGTCATCTATGTTCACCTTTCTCACTAATAATTAACGAATTTGCATGTCCTGTCCGAAACTGTGTCAAGCTATAAGGTGTATTATAGTATGAAGTAGTGTTGCCCAATAGTAGCCATGGCGGATGGCGGTTACGTTTTTTGGCTACCGCCATTAGCCATTTGGGAAATCCCGCCATATGGCCGTGTCTGCTTTTTGCTCGAAAAAGTCGCCATTGTGGTATGGTGGTGGCAGGGACATGGCAGTATTTTGGCTTGCTGGTCAAATTTTTTTTAAAAATTTGGACTGGGATGGGTTTTTTGGGCCCTTTCATGGGTTAAGAATTATGTTGCCTCAACTGTCGCCGCCACAATTATGTTTCTTAACTCTTTTTCATTGCGTTTTTCCTTTCTCTATCTTTTTTTTTCTCTCTTGTTTCTTATTTTCTCATTTCTTTATCTCTTTTTCATTCCATTTTTTAATTTCGTTTTTTATCTACTTTCAAAATATATACTTTTCCGGTTTAATTTTTTTTGTCCAGATTACATTTTTCCCACTTTTTTTTCAGTTTATTTTTTTTAGTTTACTTCTTTTTTATATAGCTCTTTTTTTCACTTTACTTTATATACAAATTTAAAATCATCATTTGACAGTAGCACAGTGTATTCCAAAAATAGGATAACACACAATGTAAATGTTTTACATTTTATATTTGTGTTTTGCTTTGATTTTTAGTTGTGCTTTTTGCAAGACTTGTTAGTATTGTTTATTTTACTTTTTACCAATTGTATGATGTTATGAGACATTGATACTTAATGATTTTTATTAAGTTTTATGTTATTGTTTGATTTTTATGTTATTATATTATTATTTTCTTTTTCCTATTATGTTATATGTTTTATTTATTTTTTGTCAATCATGTCCGCTATTTGTCCGCAACGTCTTCATGGCTGAATTTTGACATCCGTCATAGGCCTCCATCCGCCATGTGGTGTGAAGAATACAGTCTAATATCACTTCACACTGAGATAGTACTGCAAAACCTCACAGACAATGTTGAAGTTAATCAAGCTACAATGCATTATATAATTAGCTACACTTTTTCTTCCTCATCCATGGAAATCAGAATATTCAGACACCGCAGTTTTCTCTGTTTTGGCTATGACTGGAATCAAGTCTCGGTTGTGATAGCCAACGTGTGGTATTGTTCTATTTTTGATTGTGACTTGTGAACATCAATCGGTCAGATTATGATTGTGAAACTGATTGGAATGGAGGAAAATTCCAATTTGACAACTAACTTCAAAACATGTACAAGACAAGAAAGGGAAATGTCATCTTTCTGGGGGTATTGATTGTTATGGTAGATATAATTAATTTCATTGATATAAAAATACAAGGCGTAGAACGTGTCTCAATTTTATGTGTAAAATAACATTGTTGGTATAAGAATCAGGCACCCATAGAATAGACAAAAATCTTGATTAAAAAATACAGAAAAATTATACTAAGTGACAAGGTATGTATGAAAACGACTATGTTTGTAAAGACAACCCTTGGATGATCTCTAATCCCTGGTCTACAACAACATTGAAACACAAATCCAAATCATCTGAGCCCAATTAGGCAATTGTTAGAATTTGTTGAAAAAATGATGTTTTGAAGTGAAATGAAAAAACTTACTAATCTTATTTTGCTCGGAGGAGAGAAGTTGAAAGACTTTATAAGCCTTAAGTTCCGGAGGAACATTCTTTTTAATAAAATATTTATTTATTTAGTAATTTATTTATTTAATTTTTTGGAGCCTTTTGGGCTTGGATCGTGTTTTGACCAAGTCAACACACACATGCAACAAGGAAAAAGCCGTTAGAGAGCCGTTGGAGGAGATCTCGACTATTATGATAGATTCATTGATAATAGAGTCGTTAGTAATAGAGTTGTTGGTGAAAGAGTTGTTAGAGAGCCGTTGGTGGCCTCAGGCTATAAATGGGGTCTCCTTCCCTCATTATAATTTGCACCAAGTTGAAGGCGTTTGCCTCTCAACTTCTCTTTCTTCCTCTTTATATTTCGCCGATGCATTTCTGGCAACCTTGTCCCTCTTTCTTTCTGTTGCACTTGAGAATTGGCACATGCAGCCAAAGTAGGAATTTCGAGAACTGACACTGGTAGTCAGTATTGTGGAAAAAGAATTGGTACTGGTAGCCATAATGTGGGAATTCGAGAATTAACACTGATAGCCATGTTATGGGTGTATTCGAGAGCGATTCTTACAGTGCAATAAGAAATCGGATAACAAAGAACTGTACTGTTTTATCCTAGGGACAACATGATTGATAGTCTACTTGCACAATTTTACCAGTACCACAAAACGTCTTGAATAGAGCGATCTGGTCGTGACTCAGCCAATAACGATTATTTCGTGCCATTTAGAATTGTTGCGCGCTACACTAACAAAAATTTTAAGACGTTTCTACTGCATTGACATTCGTAGATAATATTAATGGACTGAACAACTATGACCTGAACAAGTCATTTCGGTTTGATGGGACAAATTTCAAACGTTGCAACATAAGATATAATTTTTCCTCACTGTGAGAAAGATTGTCCATGTTCTGAAAACTGACATCCCAGTAGTGTTGGATGAGGCTGAAAAAGAGGAAAGGGATAAACCGACTATTGAAATAGCTCTCTGGAATGAAAGTGATTACTTATGTAAGAACTTCATTCTGAATGAGTTGTCTGATGATCTTTATGATTACTACAACCTATACAAGTCTGCCAAATTAATTTGGTATGCACTTGAAAAGAAATATGATACCGAGGAAGCTGACACTAAAAAATATGTTGTTAGATGCTACCTTAAGTATCAGATGACTGGTGTTAAATTATTAGAGTCTCAGTCCCACAATATAAAAAAAATTGTTCACGAGATCATTTATGAGGGTATGTCCTTAAATGAACAATTCCAAGTGGTTGTCATAATTGACAAACTACCTCCTAGCCAAAATGACTTCAAAAACCTTTTGAGGCATAAAACTAAAGAAATCTCGTTGGAATCTTTGATCACTCATCTTCGTATTGAAGAAGAGGCTCGTAAGCAAGATCAGAGAGAAAATGTATTGATTGTCTCCAACAATAGCACTAAGAAGAAATTCTCAAGTGCAGTTTTAAAGCCTTATAGCAATAATTTCAAGAATAAGAATTGGAACCCTCAAAAGGTCCAATATGCTAAGCCACCTAATAAGAATGACTCTAGAAACTTGTTCACCTGCTTCAAATGTGGGAAACCAGGTCATATGGCACGCAAGTGCAAAAATAAATTAGTGGGTCGTCCTCCACATGCCAACATGGTTGATGAGCCATTTGTGGCTATATTATATGAGGTCACTATGGTTGGAGGAACTAATGGGAGGTGGGTAGATATTGGCGCATCCCACCCTGTCTACTATGGTCGTGCTGTGATCAAAATATACACAAATGTTGATGACAAGAAGGTGTTGTTGGGTGCTCCCACACTACTGTTGTTGTTGGCACTGGTGATATGGAGCTGAAGTTTACAATTGGGAAGACTTTGATTCTCAAAGATGTAATAAACACTCCAGAAATGAGGAAGAATCTAGTTTCTAGCTTTCTTTTTAATAATGTTGGTTTTACCGAGACATAGGAGCAAACTTGTATACTCTTACTAGGAATGAGGTATTTTTTGGGAAAAGGTACACCACACTGATGACATGTTTAAATTAAATGTTAATATTTCTATTAATAAAATTTCAGATTTTTTTTACATGTTGTGTGATTTTAATATTTGACATTCTAGACTTTGTCATATTAATAAATGTGCAATTTCAAATTTGAGTAGCTTAGGTTTAATTCCATAGTTATCTAAAAATGATTATAAAATTTGTGAATCATTCAATCAAGCAAAAATTTCAATAAAAACCTCATAAATCAGTAATGCGAGAATTTGAGCCTTTAGATTTAATACACTCAGATATATGTGAATTAGATGGAACGTTAACTAGAAATGGTAAACGTTATTTTATCACTTTTGTTGATGATTGTTCTGATTTTATTTATGTATATCTTATGAAAAAATAAAAGTGAAGCACTTGACATGTTTAAGTTATATGTAACTGAAATTGAAAATCAACTCAACAAGAAAGTAAAGAAGCTAAGAAGTGATAGAGACACTGAGTATGGTTCTAACATGTTTAATGATTTTTATAAATTAAATGAAATTATTCATGAAACAACTGCACCATATTCACCTGCAATGAATGGTAAAGCCGAAAGAAAGAATAGAACTTTAATTGAATTAGTTGTAGCTATTATGTTAAGTTCTTGTGCAACATCCTCTTGGCGGGGCAAAAATTTATCAACTGTATGTTATGTGCTAAATAGAGTCTCAAGACTAAAAGCAAAATTTTCCCATATGAATTATTAAGAATAGACAATCAAACTTGTCTTATTTGAGAACTTGGGGTTGTCTGACCTATGTCCAGATACTAGACCTAAGGGAGTTAAATTCGCAAGTAGAGCCTATGAATGTATATTCATTGAGGATGCTAAAACAACAAGGCATACAAGTTTTATGACCTTAACACAAAAATAATCACTGAGTCTAACGATGCAGACTTTAATGTAATGAAATTCCCTATTAAATTGAGGAATAGTCGAGGCACAACAAATAAGTAACATACCCGTGATTAGCAATAATGATAATAACGATAAATTAGAAATAGAACCTAGAAGAAATAAGAGAACAATGACTATTAGAGAGTGGACCTGATTATATGGTCTATACATTGGAAGATGATCTATCAACTCTCCAAGAATATTTGACTGGAGATAAAGCGTATAAGGTGAGGGAGAATATCATTTTGTCTTAGTATTTTATTGATGTTTTCTCTCTCATTCCCTCAAAAGTTGGATTTCTATGTAAGAGTCCTTAATTTTATTCATGACGATATATAAAGTCTTGTATGTTTGATTTGCTTGAAAATTTGTGTTTATAAATTTTGTAGTATTTACCATAATGTGATGTACATGTTTATGGTATTACATCGTCATGAAAAGTTGTTCAATAATTATATTTTTATGCATGTGAGTATTTGTGATAAATTGGCAATTGTTTTATGTACTAAATGGTGTGTGAGTATCATAATTTGGAAATATCTTAATTAATGGTTATAATATTGATTGTTGTATTTATATGAGAAATACATAGTTGATTATTGTATCCATATAGAAAATGCATAAGTTGATTGTTGTGCTGATATGGTAAATATATAAGTTGATTGTTGTATTGATGTGAGAAATACAAAACTTGATTGTTATATTGATATGAAAAATACAAAAGTTTGAAATTTGGATTGAGATTAAATTACTAAGTTAGTGTCTTGAACTCCTCCTGAGGACATGATATTTGGTAAAAATGCATTGGGACTGATATAAATAACTTAAGTGATATTTTTGGAAATATTAGATTTATTGAGATTTTGGGCTTTGACCAATTATATTTTTGTCACCAAGTTAGCGTCTTGAGCAAGTTCATTGGACTTTTGACATGATAAAAATGTATTGAGGTTGAGATGACTAAATCAGATGATACATTGTGAAATAAAAATTGGAAAACCTTGATTCAAAGACTTAATGGGTTAACTTTGATTAGTGTGTGTGCATTGCACTCTTGTAGTTGGAGTTGGAGAAAATGAAAAAGTACGGTGATAGAATATCAATGTGGATTTGGATAGAAGCGACAATGACATTGATTCGTCAAGAAGCATTGAGGGATTACTTAGGGGAGACATTCTAGCGAGGGTCCGGGTTCATTACCTGTATGATCAGGATAGTTCTACATGCAAACTAAGTGGTCTCTAACACCCCATTGTGCATTTCATTATCGGTAGAGAAAATTCCTGAAACAGACTGAACTTATCATGTAAGCACCTCAGATAGAGGTATTGAACAACAATTGATATTGTTAAAGATATATGTACTCACAGTTGCTTTCCCACTAGGATCTTGGCCTTCGGGCATTTTGATAGAGATTGGTTGGTTGAATTGAATATCTTATTGTATAAGACACTAACTTTGTGCATCATTGCATATGTTTGACATTATTTGAGTATAGTTGTTTTATAAGTTGTCTCACTTTAATGTTATTTCTCTATGTAAGTCCATGTTGTATCGCCTTAGTTGGTTCTTACTCTCTTTCTATATTTTGTATATGAACATGTTTGTTGTAGTTGTGGTTTGGATATCCATTGATAGAAATATAGACAAGAAGAACTTAACTAATGTATAGTTAATTATCTTGTTTATGATGAGATTATTAGCTCTGATTTAGGAGTACCCATAATATTTTGAACTAATTTTTGTACAAATTATATTTTACGAAAAATATTTAAGAATGATTTTTTTGCATATATAATATATTTTATAATCATTTGTTAAGATTAAATTAATAATTCTTTAAATCTCCATACTTAAAAAAGGATAACTAATTTAATGGATGAGTTTTAAGATTAGATGTAATATTTTTAATTTACACATTTTGAATTAGGGTAACTAGATTTCGTTAATATTAGGTGGAGATATCATATAATATTTCCACATTTTGAATTTTGCAGTGGAAAGTTTATTAATTTACTCTGTTTTTCTTTACATTATCACCATATTTCAATAATAAATCATAAAGTTTTTAGTTGCAAAAATGGAGTGTTACACGATTGTTAATTTGATAGCCAAATTGACGTCATAGTTCAAAGAATCCATTCAAATATACAATATCACTAAAAGAATGAGCAATTTTTATAGACAAGAGCAATATTTGTATCAACTATTGTAATTGTTGATCAAATAAATGAATATGATATGAGTCTAATTTCAAGTAAAAGTATTTATAATTATTTTCAATTATTTATTAAGTTGACGCAAATATTTTTTTAATTCATATTAATATATGTCTAAACGTAAAACTATAGGTGATGAAATAAAAAACAACAATTGAGATTCTATTGATATATTTGATGCTAATGAGGGTCAAACATTCAACATATTAACTTATAAATTTCTAAATTCACTTATAACTTATTGTCTTTCAAATCATAAAATCAAGTTCTCGTACACTCTAATGTAGTATATATTTAAAGTTTGTGAGTTTGAACAATGAAGAACATTAAATTTGAAGGATATATCAACAATTATGCTTAGACAATCAATATCAAAAAATATAGTGACTCATGCAAATGTACCTGTGTACAACTAGAATATTAGAAATCAATGAGCTAGAAAATGATTATGTATTTCATTGGTTGAAAATGAATTGAACTATATTTAACGAATTGACTACAAAGTTACAATGAATGTCTTGTATAAAATGATGGAAAAAATAACTAACATAACATTCAAAACTAACCAAAATTTATTTTACACATATTTTAAGTACGGAAGTTGAATTATAATTATTGTTTGTTATGCAAAAGGTAAGTATGTATAAACTAATTACTTGTCAAATATAATATTAACCCAAAATACTAAAATATATTTCATTCGTAATTCTAAGATTGGTTAAAAGATTATTGAAATGAAGAAAGCTCCATAATATTTTTACACAAATGTATGAGATGTAGGACCTTGCATTGTGGGTCGTACTTGCAGTGACAACATATATGTATCTTTCATTGAAGTCAGAACAAAAAGAACAAAGCAAAGAATCAAAGATCAAAAACATTGTAACAAAGTGAATGGAAAACATAGATAAAGAGAGAGATTCAATGAAGAAATTTTAACAGATAGAAAAATTCTTGAAACTATAACATATGAAACTAGCAAAGGTATGCTAAGAGAATTAATAAATAAAATAGAAGAATTATTAGAAGAAAATGAATTGAAAGTAATGAGTGATTGCATATAAGATTGGAAAAGATTTAGTTCAGACTTAGAACTTATGAGTGATTGCATATATGATTTGTTAAGATAATTAAATGTAACACAAGAGACACTATATATAATTATCATCTCGTACAAGAAACACAACAAATTCACTTTCTTTCTTTACTTTCCTTCTGGTTCTTCCTCAAAAACTTTATTTTTCTGCGTTCTTGAAGAAGATGCGACTCTTGATGAACCCACCGCGGCAAGGATCTGTAGTGATACGAAGGGTTTGGAGATCAAACGTTGAAGCAGAATTCCATTTGATACGCAATATCATAACCTCGTACCCTGTCATTGCAATGGATACAGAATTTCCTGGGTTAGTGATTCGCTCCGAGTCCAATTTCCGGCACCGGAAACCATCGGAAAACTACGCTCTTTTGAAAGCCAATGTTGATCGCCTCCACCTCATTCAAGTTGGACTCACACTATCCGACAAACATGGCAATCTTCCAAACCTCGGAACCCCTTACTCCTTCATATGGGAGTTTAACTTCTGCGATTTTGATGTCTCGCGTGATCTCCACGCACCTGAATCGATCGCACTTCTCCGCCGCCAAGGCATCGATTTCGAGATGAACAGAAAGTTTGGCATTCATTTGATGCATTTCAGACAGTTGTTGTTGAGGTCCAGAATTCTTGGAAGACGCAACCAAGTTTCCTGGGTCACTTTCCACAGCGCGTATGACTTCGGCTTCCTTGTCAAGATTCTCACGCGCCGCCCGTTGCCGGAGGAGCTTGCTGGTTTTCTGCATACGGTGAGGATATTTTTTGGAGAGATGGTTTTTGATGTGAAGCACGTCATGAAGTTCTGCTCGAATCTTTATGGTGGTTTGGATCGGATTTGCCAAACCTTGAGAGTGGACCGGGTAGCTGGGAATAGCCACCAGGCCGGGTCAGATAGTCTGCTTACTCTCCACGCTTTTCACAAGATCAAACAACTCTATTTTGGTACCAAAAATAGTGATGAACTCATCAATTTTGCTGGTGTCTTGTATGATTTAGAAGAAAATTATTGAGTTTACTCATTGGAAACTTATTCCTAAGTCATAATTGTATATACATTATAGTTTTATCACTTATCAATGTGATTATCTTTTATTAGTTCTATAGATTGAGATTTTCTTCTTCTTTTCATTATATCATTTTTGTTTGCTTTCTTTAATAGGTTTTGTAAGCAAACAAAATAGCTATTGATAGAATTTGTAAAATTAGCCAATGCTAAAAACATAAAGAAACACATATAGATGAGTTCCTAGTTTACATTCTGCTGTAAAATGAAAACCATCAAATTTAAACTTAAAACTTTCTCATCTGCTAATTACAAAATGAGGTACATTTAAAGAAACACATATAGATGAGTTCCTAGTTTACATTATGCTATAAAATGAAAACCATGAAGTTTAAACTTGAAACTTTCTCATATGCTAATTACAAAATGAGGTACATTTGTTAAACTATCACGCAAGAAATCCAAGCCATTCTCCATGCTTCTTGGCCAACCTTATCAGCCATTGCCTCTGTTTTGCATCTGCTCCTATTGATTTGCAGAATTCAGTAATTACCTAACATTCAAAATATGAAATTGTAGTTGTCAGTAATAAAATATGTTGCATGCTTACATCTTCAATGCTTTTATGGACTTAACTCCAGTCTTTTCTTTTTGGTTGGTAGAATGTTCTCTAATCTTTTTATCCCCTCTTCTCTTATCATTAGACAACTCCTTTTACAATATATTAGTGTTTTTCATATGGTCATTTCAATTTTCAACTTTAAAATTAGAGGAGTAATTCATCAGTATCGTTTAAATCACTTTTATACTATATTGTAATAGACTAAAATTAATGAATAGATGTTGACTCATATACTATTTAAAATTATATTTATAATATACCATATTTTGTTTAACTTAATTAGATTTCTCTCTTTTACTGGGGCAGTTAATGTAATGTGTCTATATAAATTAGGAGAATTTTATGTATATGTAAAAAAATGGATGAGTAATTTGTACAGCTTCACAAAAGCGTAAGTATAATTTATTCAAAAATAAATATTTGACACTGTGTTACTCTTCCTGGTATGTGAGACAAATCCCTTGCACTACTACTACAGTATTATTTTTCTGCATGTGTCCACTATGATAGATTGTACAATAGGAGAAAAATAATTTAATGGCATTTCCAAAAGAAAAATAATAATTAAAACTAATAACAATTTTAACATCTTATTAATCTTTTTTGAAAAGGGAAATGTTTCTGGTGGGTAAATTCTTCTACACCGCACACCAAATCTAATAAACTGGCACATCCATTTATGGAGCACATTTGATGTTCACTTATGCTATTTCATGTGTCATAAGTTTGTGATTGGTAAAAATACTTAATAATTAAATTTTAATTTAAATATATTTTTTCGACAAATCACATGTCTATAACAAATAAAATGACACAAACTATGAAACAACAGTGTACTCATCCATTTACTGTCACCACGTCTAAACAAGTTGTTTACATTTGTTTCCCTAAATCACATGTATCTTCTATCAATGAGATGTGGTACAATTTTCCTTGGTGTTTCAAATTGCAGAACACATCACATGATGCAGTCATAATACTCTAGTAGGTGACTCCACAACTGTATCACACTGTAATTATGGTGTGACGTCAAATTACAATGATGTGATCGCAATAGGCTGCAATACAACCACATCATATCGCAACATAACTACATGAGACGATATCAATTTTTTTAGTCACAAAATAATTCACACCACAATAGACGTAATCCACATCGCAACAACTATAATAACCACAAACGCAATCGTGACCACAATCATAATTTTAAAGTCTTCTTATCAAAGATAGATACATTGTTAGAGATTCAAACTTGAGATGTTTGGTTAAGTTAGAATCATTTCCCGCCAAATGATCTATGTGCTTGGTGGGGTTTCCATTTTATAGTCCACACTTCATTTCCATTAAGTCTTACTATTTTTTGAGCAATGTTTCCTAACCGACAATAAAAAAGGAATCCATTTCAAGATTTAGAAATCATCTAAGTAATTTTTTTGACTTTTGACTCTTACCAACTAATTTTTTTTCTCGTACACAGTGTACTAATCAAACTCATACATAAAGAAGTCAATCATCTCCTACAATATCATTGGAATCTCACTTTTTTATGCTAAACATTATTTATTTAAATAGTGATATAGTTAGTTTTGGCTACTATATATGATTACTCACAGGTTTGAGATAGTAACAAGTAAGTAACCAATTTACTCACATTTGCACCCTGGAACAAGATTTTCTCCATTAGTAGAGATAAAAGTTCTTTTTTTCACCCACTTTTAAATGTAAACATGTAATTTCATTATAGATAAAAAAACACAAATAACATCATATATTTTCTTTGGTTTTTTAGACTACTTCCCTCTTCATTACAAGTCTTACTCTTTTCACTCAGCCCTACTCCCATCATCATTCCCTTCTCCCACCATCGTCTTCCACATACATTACTTAATTAAGAGTTAAGTCAAAATCAACATTGATATCTTTATATGAAATCCGCCACCGTTGCCTCATCTTCTTGGTTATGGGTGTCACCGATAAAGAGACTATGTGATTTTAGTACCCTCAAACCCAAGTCTTACTTGCATGGTTCTTCGTCCTCTTCACCGTCATTGGCAGCCATATGTAACAATAACTGGTGGTCGTAAGATTTCAAGTTCAAGATCTATCTAAATTTATACTTTTTGATATGTATTTTCTCAATTTATATTTTATTTATTTCAAATTGAGATTTGCATTATTGGATAAGTATTGTTCTTCTGATGTTGAGGGATTTAGGTTGGACGGACGATCACCGTATAAGATATGTTTGAGATTGCTTGGGGAGGTATCTGAAAAAGTTCTCCGATGCTCTAGCCAGTGTATGAGAGATATATGAGAATCAATAGAAATAAAATGCAATAGTAAATGTGAGAGTTAAGATTAAGAGCATATTTCTTTTGGGGGAATTCCCCTATTTATAGTGAAGAGGTGCATGAAATATTCCCTGGTACATGTAATTGGCTTGGTCAACCATCTGATATTGCCAGACCTGTTTCCGACAAGCTAAGGTGTTTGAAATGAGCTCACCTTGTTTGGTATCTAGCCGAAACCCAACAACTTGGTCTGACCATGACATGTCTTTTAGACCGTTATAGAATAGTTGACCCAAGTCTATTGATATGGTCGAAAGTCGGGCATCCCAATAGACTTGACTAGATAATTGTGGGCCCTGCCTGGTGAATAGGCGGACATCCTAAATGAGTGTGAATGTATCATGAGGGTGAGACAGATCTGTGACATATAGTTGGTAGGGGATGCTTAGGGTTTTGTACCATCTCCATGATGGGGGCATTTGATGATGCATTGTTTGCCCCAAGTCTTTGTGGATGTACATTAATGGGCCGCCTTGATTTCTAGGATATTGTTAGATCATGTTCGAGTGCTTTTTGAACGATCAAGATGTGATCTTGCCCTGCCTCTTAGTGTCTTATTACACGAATCTCTATGTTCACCGTTGGATTGGCACTCACCGTTGAATCTCTATGTTCACCGTGGGAGGGGTTGGACCGTGAGGAAGGCATTCTCATCGTTTTCCTATAAATAGAGGGGTCCCCTATTTCACTTCTACATTTTTCATATTGCCAACTTGTGATATTGGTGTAGAATACTCTCCACATTTCTTGGCTACCTCAAAAACTTATCATCAGGTGCCTTTAGGTAAGCTCCTCCTCATTACCCTCATCTCTTCTTTTCTTTATCACCATGGTAGAAATATGGGTGAGGGGATTCTTCGAGTGGGAGTAGTGTAGAGGTGTTATACGATCCTTCTCCTTTTTTTGTTCTTTCGCCCTCTCGGTGTCGTTGACAAAAAAGATCATTATTTGTCCCTGGACGGGTGAATTGGATCATCTGAAAGTATTCCTAGAGGTCCATAATGTCCTTGGTTAGCTCCAAGCCTGACCGAATAGAGAAATCGAGAAGGATGATCTATGAGCTACCCAATCAAGTGGCTTGGGTCGTGCTCCCCCTATCACTGGTGGATCGTGAGGTGTTTGTGGACAACTTTTCCTTGTTTTCCCAGATGATGGACGAGAGGGTGTGCTACGACCGTGAAATAGAGTGTAGGGACTCACATTTGTTTTGCATGTACGAAGTCCATTCCTGGAAGCTCAGGCTTCGTCAAACTTTGGATAGGTGGTGTGCCTTAGTCCTTGGTCATCTTCAGTGGCCCTTTCTCAACTTCATCCCAATGCCTAGGGCTTCATCTGAGCCTTTTCCATTTTCTGCCAAGAGCTAAACGACAAATAAGGGTGTGTAGCAAACAAGTATAAAAGTAAGTGGTTGTCGTATCCACAAGGACTTGCTAACTTAACTTTTCAAAATCTTTTGACTGATGATTTGCGGCAAGAGACCATAAATGATGAAATTAATTATCTAGAGTCTAACAAGACCTGGCATTTAGCTAATTTGCCTCCTGGGTGCAAACCTATTGGTTGTAAGTGGATATTGAAAAAGAAACTGAAACCTAATGGCACAATAGGTAAATACAAGGCTCGCCTTATAGCTAAGGGTCTCAGGCAAATGGAGAATGTAGATTTATTCGACACCTTTTCACCTATTACTAGAATAACATCCATTAGAGTACTAATTTCGCTCGCTGCGATACATAATTTACTAGTATATCAAATGAATAGTAAGACTGCTTTCTTAAATGGTGATTAGGAAGAAGAAATCTATATGAAACAACCTGAAGGTTTTGTAATACATGGGCCAAAAAATAAGGTTTGTAAGTTAGATAAGTCGTTGTATGGTCTTAAGGAAGCACCTAAGCAGTGGCATGAAAAATTTAATGACTTAATGATCTTGAATGAGTTTAAGGTGAATGAAAGAGACAAATGCATTTATTACAAATCAGAAAATGACATTTGCACTATCATATGTCGCTATGTAGACGACCTATTCATATTTGGTTCCAACATTCATGTTGTGAATAATATGAAATCATTGTTGTGTAACAATTTTGATATGAAAGACCTTAGAGAGACAAGTATAATCCTTGGTATAAAAATTACTAGGTCAAAAGAAGGAATTTCTTTGGATCAATTTCACTATGTTGAAAAGATCTTAAAGAAATATAAATACTTTGACTGCAAACCTACTAGCACACCATATGATCCAAGTATAAAAAATTTTAAGAACACTGGTGAAGGTGTAAGGCAAGTTGAGTGTGCTAGTATCATTGGTAGTCTTCGGTATGTAACTGACTACACTAGACCCAATATTGCCTATATTGTAGGATTATTATGCCTGTTTAACAGTAGACCTATTATGGAGCATTAAAATTCTATAGAAAGGGTAATGAGATACCTTAAGAAAACAATGAACCTTGGATTATATTACCAAAGGTTTCCAGTTGTCCTAGAAGGATTCAATGATGTTGATTGGAACACTCTTTTAGATAATTCCAAAACAACCAGTGGCTATATATTTAACATAGCTGGTGGGGCTGTTTCTTAGAAGTCAAAGAAACATACTATTTTGGCTCAATCCACGGAAGTTGAGATGATATCACTATTTTGGCTCAATCTTGAGATGCTTGCTTGCAGAGATTCCCCTATGGGAAAAACCGATTTCAGCTGTGTTGATCCATTGTGATAATATCACGACTATTGCAAAAATTGAGAACCGCTTTTATAACCGTAAGAAACAAAAACTTCGTCGTAAGCATATCACTATTAGAGAATTATTCTCCAGAGGAGCTGTTAGAGTGAATCATGTACATACTGAGAATAACTTAGCAGATCCTTTGACGAAAGGACTAGCAAGAGAGAAAGTCCATAATACTTCTCATAGTTTTGGACTATTGCCCTAGAACGAGGATCACTCATGATGGTAACCCAACCTAACTGACTAGATATCCCAAGAAATAGGGTCAATGAGTTATAACAAGTCGTGAAGTAATATGAGAATAAACATGCTATAAAATTATGAGAATCATGATTCCTAGAGCATATGTAAGGATAAGTTAAACTCTTAATGAGATCTATACTCTAATTGGAATGGAGTACTTAGGCTACAAGAGTACTCTTGATAGACTCACCTATGTGAATGTGGAAGTGGGGGCCGCTTCCTATGAAATTTTGGGGCATAAATTTGTAGAGTGTTCACTATACTGTGATAGACATGCATGACCTTTAACGCACGGTCTTTACAGAATACACATTTGAAAAAGTTGTGTGTGGTTTGATGCTAAATATAGAGTTTAAGACTATGAGTCACTCTAGTAAAATCTGGATCTTATTCACTATGCAAAGATTCAAGTCGCATGACACCTTTATTTATGCACAATCTTATTGAGACCACATAAATTCCCGGAAATCGTTTTTTAATTTCAAGTGGGGGATTGTTGGAATTTGTTGAAAAAAATGATGTTTTGAAGTGAAATGAAAAAACTTACTAGTCTCACTTTGCTTGGAGGAAGGAAGTTGAAAGGCTTTATAATCCTTAAGTTGTGGCCCAACATTCTTTTTAATAAAATATCTATTTATTTATTTAATTTTTTGGGGACTTATGGGCTTGGACCGTGTGTTGACCAAGTAAACACAGACATGCAACAAGGAAATAGCCGTTAGAGGAGATCTCGACCATTATGATAGAGTCATTGGTAATAGAGCCATTGGTGGCCACAGTCTATAAATAGGCAGAGCTACAATCAATGACCAGAAACTTTGTCTGTATTCTCTTGGTTAAGGGTTGCTCCCCTATAGTAAGCCAAATGTAAACATAGCCACGAGGGGTGATCCTTTGCCTAGTGAATTCAAATAGTTGCTCATCATAAGGCAATAGGTCTCTGTCTTTTAAATCCATTTTGATCAATAGGTCTTGGAACATAATATCTGCGGAGCTGTCCTGATCGACGAATAGCCTCCCAACGTTTTTATTATTCATTTTGGCGGTGATGACGAAGAGATTATCATGACCATAAACGACACCTTCATAATCACGGTCATCGAATGAGATTAGGGGTGCCACCCAATTCTGCATGAACTCCCGAACATACCTTTTCTAGGTCGCCCTAGAGGTGCCCTATACGGAAAATCCACCTGATATTGTGTTAATGTCCACTGGACTATGCTGCCGCCTGTTACTAGGGCGGTATTGGTCTCCTCGGTCCCTGTTTGGAGGACGTTCCTGTTGAGTTTTTGGGGGAAAGTCTCCTAGAAGGACTAGATCATCGTGGAGCTGGGGAGTGCCCTTGCTTGGCTCAAGAAACGAAGTGTTGTAGATGGTTGGCTTGAATCAGGTCTTCAATGGTGTCCCGTAGTTGGGTACACTCTTCTGGGACATGCCTAAAAAAGGTGTGGAAATCACAATACTTGGAGTGGTCCTAGGTCCCCAACTTTCTCCCTAGGTTGGGCTTGGGGAGTTGGACTAGGTGAGTGACCATAACTTATTGCAGAATCTTGGTGCGACTAGCATTGAGGTGAGTGTAGGAAGTGTATTTTGGTGTTTTGGGGTGGTCGGAGTGGGTTATCTCAAGGGTGGTCATGTGTTTTTGGTTGTTTGGCTTCCCGTGAGGGGAGTTGGTATTCTCTATACTCAGATGATTGGCGTGTGGGATGGATTTCTTGTAGATTAATATATTGTTGGGCCTTGGACCAAAGATCTTCCATGGTGAGGTCTGAGTACTTGGCCAGTTCCTGCCTGAAGAGGTCGTCCTATAGTCTTGTCACTAGGATATACACTGCCACTTCTGGGGTCAGGGTGCATACTTTCATGGCCTCCATGTTGAACATGTCTAAATAAGCCCAAAGAGGCTCATGCAATTCCTGCCATAGGCTAGACAGGGCATATGAAGATCAGGGTTGTTCTTTGCTTGCTGTGAACCGGATGTTGAACCTGTTAGCAAGAGTTGTCCACCGATCAATATTGTTTGGTGCCAGCCATGTAAACCACTATAGGGCATCGCGTTTCAGAGTAAGAGGAAAGACTCGACACATGATAGGGTCGATCACCCCATGGAAAAGCATAGAAGCCTCAAATGCGTCTAGGTGGTCTTGTGGGTGATCGAGGTCGTACCCGATACAAATAATATAAAAATTAAAAACTGCAGTGTTAGGAAGTGACTCCTAGGTCGTTTTCCAAGGATTATATTTCAAGCAAATCTTCAAACACCTTATACTCACACACACACACAAGGGGATTTTTGTTGTTGGATAGTATGAACATAAATCAAATTCAGAAACAGTAGTTAAGCAATGTAATAAAATAGCTAATTCCCTTTGGTTCGTTTGTTCACAACTCAATCCTCAGTTTCAAAAGATTATTTTTAGATTCCAACCATTAACTTCCGAATTTGTTGAGAATCAATTAACTAAGCGATAATCAATTCAAAGTTCCAAAAACCTAAGCCTCTAACTAAGCGAAATCAGCATAAGCATGAAACGATTAACAAATTCACACGAACTAAGCACTCATGCACTAGAGAGTAAACCAACTAAGCGAAGATAAACTCATAAACCCGTTTCTAACATAGAAGAAATCAAAAATAAAGAAACCGAAAATGCATTAATAACAAAACTTCAAGAGTTGTGATACATTACCAAAGGAATTTAGTTTACAAGTTCAGCCTTCCATTGAGTGGAAGAAAGAAACCGAAAACGAAGAAGATGAATGAAAACCAAAAATGAAGAAGATGTGAAACCCTAGTAGAGCAAAAGAGGAGAAAATGTAATTCTAAAATGAGTGAATGTAGAGAGTGAGAGTGAAATTCGGGTTTCCTCTTCTACAAAGAGTAAAACCGAAAATGGGCCCTAAACAATGGGCCCAAAACTAAAACCGAATTTACAAATAAAAATACAATCTTCACTTCAACACATATCTTCCACTTCTGTAATGCCCAAAATGCCATTGGTGCCAAATTGATAAGTGCCAAACATACCTAAATCTAAATTTCATACACTTTTATGGCACTTATCTTAAGCATAATTGAGAAAAACCAACTTAAAACAATATTTTTTGTATAAAATATCACAATCTTGTATATTTGTGTGCGTATTTCTTTTTTATGTATTTTATAGGATTTAGAAAGAAGAAAAGAAGAGAAAAAAGACTCATGGTCAAAAAGAAAAAGAAGTCAAAAACCAAGATGCTCAACCAGGCAGCTAAGCGTGGACCAAGCCACGCTAAGCCGACCTGGACACTGGCCTAACCTGGACACCAGCCTGACCTGGACCAAGCTACTCAAGCAAGCAGCTGAGCGGACATGCTTGACCGCTCAGCCTTGCACCAGACTAGTCCTGGCACGGTCAGAACTCAGCTTGACACGGTCCGACACAAGCTTGGCACATGCCTAAGCTTCTGAATAAGCAGCTTAGCGGAGAACCAGACTCTTGACCAGATCAGCAAGCACCAGGCCACGTCCCAATCAGCACGGTAAAAGCTGCTGAACAAGCAGCTTAGCGGTGCAATAGGTGTGCTAAGTGGTATGCACCCAGACTTGACTTAACCATCAAGCAAACCATGAAGTCATCAATGACCTCACCTCAAGTAGCCCACCATATGCTTTTCAGAGTAGCTCACAATAGCTGGTTTCATAGCTCACAACTAGCTTTGATGAGTCAAGCATAAGGAGGTGACAAATCTACTTGATCAAGGGACCAAACTCATGCTGAAGGGTTTGGTCAGCTACTTAGTGGGGCTGACAAGCAGCTCAGCGGCCTAGAAGAATTTCTATAAATAGGGCATTCCATTCGAGCAAAATAAGGGATCAATAACACACAATACATCTTACACATTCTGCCTAGAAATTCTCTGAAAGTTCTCTCTTCTTGTTCTTAGTTCTTAGGAGTTTTATTTCAAGTAAGTTTGTAATTTTAGTTTAGAATT
>NC_032010.1:19439127-19440772 GCF_001865875.1 Lupinus angustifolius
ATTGATCACCTAAAAACCGATTTCAAGTCATGAAAAATTACTTGTCTCAAACACTTAACAAATAAACTAAGAAGTAGTTGTACTACTTAGTTTATTTGCCAAATTAAGCATATTTTTCTTAAGATCTTCTATTTATTACTACTTCAATATTAGAGTAGCCAAGATTAGGGTGTGACAATCTAATCCCTTTGTGGACGTAATATTATTTAGTAATAAATGTAACTGATTATCATTCTACCATTTTAGAACATACACTAAAAGGAGGATTTTAGAACTTAGTGTTTGGAGTTAATCAAAGTAAAACATAAGAACTTTCTAAGTAGTTCAAATCCATAAAGAAGTTGAGAAATATTTTCCTTATTCAAAATGATTTTGCCTCCTCAAGAATTTGTTAATATGTAGTTTATTTTTCTTGTTAATTGTTTATGTGCAATTCGAAACAAAAACCACCAAAATATGTTTAATTCATTATTTGTGCTTCGACATGTTCATTCTATTAGGCATAACCCTATACTATACTAGAATTGAATCTTGAAAGAGGTGTAAATTGTAAAATAGTAAAGTGTTATCAATAAATTTATTTGTTGAAAACACCTTTTAATATACAAAAGTGATGAAACTAACTTACTAACTTTTATTTATTGTTATTTATATTCTGCAATTTATTTATTCTTTAATACCAACATTCATTAAGGAAGAAGTTTGGTTTGTTAATAAAATGAACCTGAAAGGGAGTAAATAAATAAATGTCACTTAAATTTATTATTCTTTTTTATTTATTTATTTGTTTCTAACAACTAACTATTCATCACTTTTGTACATTAGAATACCATTAAATCGATGTTGGAATTTATTCCACAAAACCGAGATGGTATTCAAAGGTACTTAATAATTATGTAATAGAGGATTGCTTCAATACCATTGTAGCAGCGTTGGAATTTATTCTAACAAATTTGAGATGAGACAAAGAATGAATAACTTATTCACATGATTATTAAAGAAGTAAGTTGTAACTGGAATATTCTTGAAACCATTATACCGGCGTTTGATTTTATTTCAACAACGCCGAGATGGCGAACAAAGAATAAAACTGAGTTCCCTTACTTAATCAAATAAAAAGAAAACACACCAAAATGAGGTATTTTCCGCTTTCAACAAATTGGCACTATTGCTAGGGCGATTTGTTGAGAGGGGAAAACTTCTCCCAGAAAAACCCTTTCAACACAAATATGATTTGGAAATGATAATAGATTTAACTATGCTAAATAATCTCATATTAACTCATTTTAGGAATATTAGTCCAATAAAGTTTAAAACACTAAACCATGTGAAACAAACTTCATTAGGCACCAAAAATCATCAATCATGCTAAATTAAGGTTATGAATAGTGTGTAATATATTTTTCATCAGTGAGTCAATGGTCTCATCATATTGGTCGATATTGCTTGGGCGGGTTATATGCTTAGGGAGTGGTGAAGACATGATTGATTTAGTAATGGTGTGTCTTGCTCGTGAGGAGATATAGTCAGAGGGGTGGGTTATCTGAGTGGTTTTTGTGTTTGGGAGGTCTATAAGTCGGGAAGCTTCAGCAGACTCTGCGAAGTGCTCATGTTAGATATTTTTGTAACGGCAAGTGTACCGTAT
>NC_032010.1:19440872-19441275 GCF_001865875.1 Lupinus angustifolius
AATGATTAATCATAGTGAACCAAATCTACTGAGACCTAATTTTCATGCAGCTCAATTCCAAACTGAATAGAAGGAATAACTACTCAGTTAGATCAGAGGAATTCTCTCGTTCTCACAGGTTAAGTGTTTCACTCAATTCTTTTGCTGGATCCATTTAATTTGACTTTGCCTTTCATTTCAGTCAAGCCATGTACAAAGGTTTAACCATGGATCTTAAGGACTTAACATAAGGTTGTAATGAGGTTAGGCTACAAAGAACTTGGTTTTTTTCGGATACAAAGAGGAAGACAAATCATTAGTGCATACAAATACTTCCTTTGATTGTTCACATTTTACTTTTTGTTTTCCAAATTTCTGTACCACCCCACACTCTTACTATCAACCACCCTTGTGGTTCTCCTTC
>NC_032010.1:19441375-19441968 GCF_001865875.1 Lupinus angustifolius
CCAGTCTTTTTGTTTTTGATATCATCCTGATGCTCATGAAGCCATAAAATCATCCTCCTCATTATTATCTCCATTGCCATCATTATCCTTGTTGCTGGAATACTTGTCCTTGTCGCAACACCTCGTTTTGAAGTGCAATATGCTCATTTTGTTGGCTCAGGTGCTTATTCTGCAAGCTCAAGCAATGAAAATGCTCTTGAAGTGAAAGATCTGGAGGGGATGGTTGTGAATTAGAGCCTTGTCCTTGCTGTGGATCAGAATTCCCCGTACAGTGATGAATAATGTATTGCACGGTAATCGGGGGTTTAATATTTTCAGTGCGATTCACTTGAACCCCTTGCTGAGCGCAGAGTTCAGTGATCAAGGATGGATACCCCAAAGAACCTTTCTTGCCCGCACGAACCACAGTGCGGAACATCTCCTGAGCTATGACTTCAGCCACATCAATTGTCATGCCCCGCAAAATAGCAGACACCAGATAACACATGAGCAGGGGCATAGAGGACACGTGACTGTTAGGGTGAACATTATGCAATACAAAGATCATCCACGCCTGAGCCAACTGAGTCATATATTTTCTGTAAATACGAAGA
>NC_032010.1:19442068-19443364 GCF_001865875.1 Lupinus angustifolius
GTGTTGATTGTATCCCGATCAAAAAGGATAATCTTTCCCCTCACCCAGGATTGGTTGACAAACTCCTCCCCTTCCAATGGATACGCATTAGCATAGAATTCGCGCACCACTTCAGGGTCAAACTTGGCATGTGGCTTGGCCACCACACCCCACTTCAGTGCATGTAGAGGTGTCATGAAAGCAGGATATTCATCCGCTTCCATTTCCACTCGTCTTTCAGGGACAAAAATCCAATTAAGCAGCAAGTTGTATCGTTCCTGTTTCCCTTTCTTCTTGAACTTGGAACGATCGAACTCCACTGGGGGTTGTGAACGCGATGTACCTCTGAGTTTCTTCGGGGGAGGGTGTGGCTTGTTGGCCACTGTTTTCTTTCTAAGTTGTCCGCTCATGATGTGAATGCTTCTTAGATGATTGATGATAAAGATATGCAAGAAATTTGAGAGGAAACATGAATTGCTCTTCGTGGTTGGAGAATGGGGAGAGAGAGGATGAACCCTAATCCCTTTTCTGTCCAATTTAAAGAACCAATTCTTGGGTCTCTCGCTCGGGCGAGGTATTCTCGCTTGGGCGAGCATGCATACAGGTGACTGTTGAGATCTCGCTTGGGCGAGGGAACTCTCGCTTAAGCGAAAAAATCAGAGTTTCCCACCTGTTTCTCTCGCTTGAGCGAGGAATTCTCGCTTGAGCGACGAGAAATAGTAAACAAAAGTTTTTTTTACCGCTTGAGCGAGGATATTTCGCTCAAGCGAAAAAGCCAAATCTGGGTCTCGCCTGAGCGAGATAGATCTCGCCTGAGCGAGATAGATCTCGCCTGAGCGAGGAAATCCTCTCTCTGAGTTTTCTCACCCCCTTTTTTTTCTCGAAAAGTATAAAGAAGTAAAAAATGAAAGGAAACTGGATTGCCTTCCAGGTAGCGCTTCTTTAATGTCACTAGCTTGACGCCTGTTCATTTTAAGCTTCTGAAAGATGGATGACTGTGGTGAGCCGCTCGACGTCACCACCCAGATAAGGTTTTAATCTTTGACCATTAACTATCCAACTCCGCTGAGAAGCTGGATCTTGCAACTCAATTGCACCGTGTGACTTGACTGCTTTGATTAAAAATGGTCTTGACCATTTTGACTTCAACTTGCTCGGAAAGAATTTCATCCAAGAATTGAACAGCAAAACAGTTTGACCCACCCGAAAATCTTGTTTTCTGATCTTCTGATCATGATAAAGCTTGACCTTTTCCTTGTACAATTTGGAAGACTCATAAGCACTAAGTCTCATCTCGTCCAATTGTTGAAGTTGCAG
>NC_032010.1:19443464-19446010 GCF_001865875.1 Lupinus angustifolius
GAGGGCGATGATAGGATGAGGATGAGGATGAGGATGAGGATAGGATGAGGATGAGGGGGAGGGTAGGATAAAGATGACGATGAAGACATGATGAGGGTGAGGATGAGGGACAGGAAGAGGATAAGGATGAGGATAGGCATGAGGATGAGGATAGGATGAGTGTAGGATGAGGAGGAGGATGAGGATAGGATGAGGAGGAGCATGAGGATTAGGAAGAGGATGAGGATAAGATGACGATGACGACGAAGATGGATGAGGAAGAGGACGAGGACGAGGATGGGATGAGGATGAAGATGAGGGTAGGATGAGGACGAGGATATGATGAGGAAGAGGATGAGGTTAGGATGAGAATGAGGATGAGGATTAGGATAGGATGAGAATGAGCATGAGGAAGAGGATAGGATGAGGATGAGGACGAAGATAGGATGAGAAAGAGGATCAGGATGAAGAGGAGGGTAGGATGAGGATGGGGATGAGGTGGAGGATGAGGAATTGGAGGTGGAGGATGAGGATGAGGTGGAGGATGAGGATAGGATGACGATGAGGATGAGGATGAGCATGAGGATGAGGATAGGATTAGGATGAGGATGAGGATGANGGACATGTGAAAGCTGTCTTCTCTTGATCCTCTGGATCCACAGTGATCTGATTGTAGCCTGAATATCCATCCAGGAAACAATAATATGCTTGACCAGCTAGTCGCTCAATCATCTGATCCATAAATGGCAGAGGGAAGTGATCTTTCCGAGTGGCTTGATTCAATTTTCGATAATCGATGCACATGCGCCAACCAGTGACCGTTCTAGTAGGAATTAATTCATCCTTTTCATTCCTAATGACAGTCATACCCCCTTTTTTCGGGACTACCTGAACTGGACTCACCCACTTACTATCAGATATAGGATAAATCATCCCAGCATCCAATAGTTTAATCACTTCTTTTTTAACCACTTCCTTCATGGTTGGGTTAAGACGTCTCTGCGGTTGTGCTACGGGCTTATAGTCATCTTCCATGTGAATTTTATGCATGCAATAGGATGGACTGATTCCATGTAGATCAGCCAATGTCCACCCAATTGCACCAGCATTTTTCTTGAGCACCTCAATAACTTGTTGTTCTTCTGTAAAGGATAAGGTGCTGCTGATAATCACCGGTTTCTGACCTCCGTCTTCCAAAAATACATATTTCAAGTGCACAGGTAGTTGTTTCAACTCCACCTTTGGAATCTCAGAACTTTGATCTTTACCCAACTTCTCTACATGACTCTGATCAGATGTAACCTTGCGAGATGCATCCAACTCTGCCAAATGTGACTTCATTAATTTATCCTCTATAGGACTGTTTCCTTCCAGCTCTCCCATCAAAACCTTTTCTAAGGGATTAGTGTTCTTCATATGAATGTCATCAAGCAACAATAAATTCTCAATGACATCTACACGAAAGCAATGTTGTTTATCCTGTGGATGCTGCATAGCTTCAAAAACATTAAAGTTGACTTCTTGGTCCTCCACTCTAACCTTCAGCTTACCGTTATCAACATCAATAATGACCCTTGCAGTTTTCATGAAAGGTCTACCCAGAATCAGGGGAACTTCCTTATCCTCTTCAATATCCATGATAACAAAGTCGACAGGAAAGACTAACCCATCAACTTTTACCAAAACATCCTCAGCCAGTCCATATGGGTACTTAACAGATCGATCCGCAAGTTGCAATGTCATTCTGGTAGGCTTGATCTCTAACTCCCCAATCCGTCTCAGCATTGAAAGGGGCATAAGATTAATGCTAGCCCCCAAGTCAAGCAGCGCCTTTCCCACAGATAACTCACCGATTGTGACTGGTATTGTGAAACTGCCTGGATCTTTAGTCTTTGCAGGCAAAGACTTATGAAATATAGCACTGCACCCGGCTTCCAATGTTACAGTTTCTTCTGACATTTTTCTTTTCTTTGTCAACAAATCCTTCATGAATTTTGCATAAACAGGCATTTGTTCCATAGCTTCCATAAAAGGAATGTTGATCTGGAGATTCTTGAATAAAGCTAAGAATCTCGCATACTGGCGCTCTTTATCTTTCTTGGAAGGACGTTTTGGATAAGGGAGATCCTTCAACTGAGGTAATTCAGTTTTATTTTCATCATCGTTCTCCCTTGTAACAGTTGTAGTAATATCACCTTCCTCATGTTCTACCTCCTTACCTTTATGTATATCTCTGTTTACTTTTTCGGATGTTCCGACTTCATTTCTACGCAATACTTCTTGCTCAACAGCTAAATTCTCGCCAATGCTTTTACCAATAACCTTACCACTTCTGGTAGTGATAGATTTGCAGTGCTCTTTCGGGTTGGTCTGAGTGTTAGCGGAAAATTGCTGTCTGTCTGCATTCTGCTCTGCCATTTGCTTGGCCAACTGACCCACTTGAGTCTCTAGATTCCTGATGGATGCGTCAGTATTTTTCTAATGTTTCCTCTAATTTTGTTTGTCGCTCATGCATTGGTGGATGTTGACCTTGCTGATATGAAGACTGATATGGTGGTTGTCGGTTA
>NC_032010.1:19446110-19477923 GCF_001865875.1 Lupinus angustifolius
GCGAAGATCCGTCGCTTGAGCGAGAAGCATCAGGTATTTTGTTGCTTTTTCTCTTAGTTGTCGCTGGAGCGACTCTTTTCTCGCTTAAGCGAGACATGCACTCTTCAGAATCTTCATCTTTCTTCTTTTCTTCTCCTCTTTTCTTTATTTATTAACCTGAAACAACAAAAACGCAATAAATTCCTAGATAAAGCAAAATTAACTAAGTTATCAGAAATTGTATACAATTATAACATAAATGCATACTAAGTGCCCCACAAATCATGTACAATTTTACTAATTTTTGGCACTTAACAGCTCATCGGCAACTAGTCGCGATGGTCTATTGCTAGGCTCAGGTCTATTTTGGCGAAGTTCAGCTAATAGTTGGGCATGTTGTTGGATGATTTGACCTTGGGTTTGGATCATCTGGAGAAGTTGTTGGGTAGTAGGTGCTTCTAGGGTGGGATTGGGGGATGAGTTTGGCTTGCTTGTTGAGATGGTTATACTAGTGTTGGAGGGTCAATGGAAGGAGTGTCGTGGTTTGGAGGAATGTTTGTGGTGAGTGGTTCTGTTTGCCTGAGTGGTTGAGCTTGGTTACGGGTGGTCACCATGTTGTAGGTAAGCCACACACGACGCTAATGTTCTTTGGTATTTGGACGAGAATGGTCGGTGTCGAATGCCCGATAGAATGACGATGATCAGAAGTCTTGGTCAGTAGGATGTCGTCTGGACCCGTCGGGGGATGTACTTGAAAATGTTCTCCAACGATCAAGTCAGTATAGAGTCTTAGAGAGAATGAGAGTAAATAAGAGAGAAGTTAGAGCAATATAAACAAGTGCAAGCAATAAATGAGGGTATGTGAATTAATTATACTCCCTTTAGGATCCTATATTTATAGAGTTTGAGGTTGCTAACGTGGTATCTTGCCATTGGTGTGTGCGTGGTGGGTACAATATGAATATATTGGATTGTCCTTTCGCCCTGCAGGCTTGCATTTGTCGGATTATCGGGGGGATAGGTGTAATGTGCAGGTGGAATGTTAGTCTCGCATTAAAGACGAATCAGTGGCGCATTGATGGCGAGGTCAAAGGTTCATTAAATGATGAGCCAGATGCATTAATGGTTCATCAGAAGCATTTACAACACATACAATAAGTTTGGCCCACCTAAGGCATGCGAGAATGTGATGGTTAGTATTGAGCCATATGTCTGGGGTGAATTAGAAACAACTTGGATTTATCCGGATCGAACAACATTGTTACCACACTTGTACTTGACCCATACAACTTTCCCTCAAAGATAATCTTTATTATGGATTAATCTCTAAGAAAAGTTCATCATGAAACTTTGATTTATGAGCCTCACCTACCTCAGACTGAGGTCTCTAGCCTTCTTCGGTTTGAAAAAACACAACATTTTATCTATATAAAGGTAACATTTCCTTCATTCACAATTTTCTCTTTATATGAAATTAGAAAATTAACAAGCCAAAAAAGCTTTCACATTTTTTTGATATAACCAAATATATCACATTACCTTATGTATAAAGAACTAATCTTTTTTAAGGTGTAGTTGTCTCTTATTGTAAGTATTGTTTTCAGAAATGGAACTATTAACCTATTGATCCACTTAAGGATCTAGTGAAGTTTTACATCACTTAACCAACGCCTTGTTTGTAAACTTTGATCTTCTGTTACTTGAAAATGTTACAAATGTAGCGTATACACATAGAAATTTGTTTTTTAAGAAAGAAAAAAAAACAGTACTAATATTTTAAGAGTGTTATATCTATGTATTGACAGTGTAAAGATTTATACACAATCATTGTATTATCTCTCATTTGTTTGCATTACTTTTAATTAAAAGTCAACGATGTTAAGAATGAATGATGGATGATGCAATGACACTATAAAGAAAACTTTTACACTGTCATATATATAAGGGATCCGTTTACACCAAAGTTAAGTTATATTAGTTACACTTGATCTTAGCCATTTATTTTCTTAAATCCAACCGACCACGTGGTGAAATTTAAAAGTTATTTTTAAGATTTCACGTTTTCTCTCTCATCATTTATTTCACTCACTCATTTGGTCCGTTGGATTTAAGAAAATAAATGACTGAAATCGAGTGTAACTATTGTAACTTAAATTGAGTATAAGCGGACCCTTCCTTATATATATATATATATATATATATCATTTTCTCATATTTTAATGCATTAAGGCTTTTTAAAATGTATCCTAAATTTATGAGTAGTTTCGTTTGGATAATTTTTTTAATAAAGTAAAGTATCATTTCGAAATGCATATACTTAACTGGCATAATTTTTTATCTGATTAAACTTCCTCTGGATTTCCAACCTGTTTTAAATATAATTTATTTTTAATCATTTAAAACTTAGACTCAATTTCTAACCTGTTATAGAATATAATTTATGGGAGGAGATTCATTAGTGGAGAAGTAACTTAAAAAAGAATATACTCGGTATCTTAATTATTTATTCTACAAAAATGTAATACTTTAGATGTACTATTAATACTATACTATATATAATCTATCTTTAAAAATATGAGAAAATATATATACTGATATTATAAAACTTTTATACACAATCTGTTCATCATGCATAATTTATTTTTAATTATTATTTACTTTAAAAAGAAAACATAATGTACACATGCACATATCTAGTGGTGTAAGATTTTAAGGTCGAAAGTTTAATTCCTAACGATAGTCACCATATAAAAAATGATTAATTTCTTAGGGGAAAAAAAGTGAGCATAGGTACCCTTGGTATAAAAAATATTAGTCTAACACTTGAAGATAAAATATTAGTCTAACACCTGAAGGGTATCAAAAACAGAGTAACACGAATCACATAGAGAGAGTGGAAGAGCCAGCACTTCCTCCTCCACCGCGATCATTTCTCTTCCATTCCCAGCTCCTTTCTTTTCCCGGAGCTCCAAATTTTTCTATTCGGATCTGATTGTTTTGATCTGTGTTGTGTTGTCTGTGATGGAAGAAAACATAATTTGCCAGTGGAGCGTGTTTAGATCTCTCTTAGCAATTCTGCAATGGTGGACTTTCAATGTCACTGTTATTATCATGAATAAGTGGATCTTCCAGGTTTCATTTTTTCAATTTACCCTTCTTTTTCTTTTCTGTAGTAATCTCTTGCTTATTTTTAAATCTGATTGTGCTTATGTAATTTTCATTTCAAAACCATAAGGAATATGATATATTTATTATTATTTTTTGGTTACGTAGTAGTTTTTTATTTGTTGATTAATACATGAAGCTGTTTAATTTTGTGATCTCCGGAATTTTGGTAAAATTTTCCAATTAATGCTGAAGCTTGAAGCTTTAAATTCATATATTAAACTCCCACAATTAGGAATCGTATGGAACTATATAAAAAAATATTGCAATTTCGTGATTTTAGAATTTATTGTTTGATGTTAGCTCTTGATTCATTGCATTTCTGGCCTGTTCACTCAGCTAGGCTTGTTCCAGTGCTAAAATTATGGTTTTCTGTAATTAATAATGATCTATGTACCCTTGTTGCACGTTAATCCGCACGTTGTTAGTTTTTCCTAAGTTATTAAATTAATTGTTTGGCCGTCCATGTTGGAGCTTAATAGTCTGGATTTTGTGAATTTTGATTTGCTCTTTGTGTGACTTAAAAACTTATAATATATGAACTGTGTTGTTCATTAGTTAAAAACTTAAGGTATTAACCGCTGAAAAAAATTACATCTATGGATTGACAAGTTTGAAGCAATTGGAACACCAATGAGTGAATCAATTCAACTCCTCCCCATCCTAATCACAGGGCATCCCCTGTGAATTACAATCATCCATATGCATTGTGTCATTGGTAATCATTAGCAAAAATTTTAATATTGGGTTGTGTCGTAGGAATTAAAATAATTAAGATATGCACAATCCTGAAAGTATATGTCATAGATCAGCATAATTTAGTGTCCTTGGGGACCGCCGATTTACAAATCTCATTAACCAAATTAAAATTATCAGTCCAGGTGGTATGTAGTAATTGATTTGTGACAAACTAAAGTGCTTTATTAATGTTCTTAGAGAACTCTCTATTTTTCCTCCCACAAAGTTTGGGCAGACCCCAGGCATATAATTCTTCGCACTTAATTTCACTGTTTCCCAGTAGGCTTTCAGAGAAGGTCCACCGTCCACCAACATTATTATTTATACTCTTAGTTCTCAGAATGTTTCATTATACATAGATTTGTGGCAAAAAGCTTTTTATTAGGATCTTAAACGATTCTGATCACCTCAGTAAAGTAGTTAGGTCTTTTGTGTTCTTGTTCCATTTTGTAAGGAAAAATGTTTATCTCCACATTTGTACATTCGATTTCCTTGTTGCTCACCTTGGCCCCTCAACCATTGTAATAAAAACTTGAATTGATTAAGACAAATGCTTTAAATTTAAATATTTTATGCTTTTGCAGAAATTGGAATTCAAGTTTCCCCTATCAGTATCCTGTATCCATTTTATCTGCTCATCCATCGGAGCTTACGTGGTAATTAAGATGCTCAAGCTTAAACCACTGATACATGTCGACCCTGAAGATCGCTGGAGAAGAATCTTTCCAATGTCATTTGTGTTCTGTATTAACATAGTGCTGGGCAATGTGAGCTTACGATACATTCCAGTTTCTTTTATGCAAACCATAAAATCATTCACACCTGCAACAACAGGTGAGATTCAATAATTGGTTACATTTCTGCCACCTGTTTTATGTTGAAATTTCATGGACATTGTGATTTGATCTTGGTGAGTTTGCACAGTTGTTTTGCAATGGCTAGTGTGGAGGAAGTATTTTGACTGGCGTATTTGGGCTTCTCTCATACCCATTGTTGGAGGGATTCTTCTCGCTTCTGTTACAGAGCTTAGTTTTAACATGTTCGGATTTTGTGCTGCCTTATTTGGCTGTTTGGCTACATCTACAAAGACTATCCTTGCAGAGTCTCTGTTGCATGGATACAAATTTGACAGGTGCAGAACTTATGCTTTGCCTTTCTTTATTATTGTTTGTATTTTTATAATTTTCTGTTCTCTGTTTCCTTTCTCTCTGGAATTTTTCATGTGTAGACTTTTCTGTTATTTATGGGTCTGTAATTCCCATCCTTGTGTTGAACAACAGCTTTTTTAACCACCTACGTTGACTCTATTTGTCCATTTCTTTATGGGATTTGGAGAACTAGAGCTAGAAAGTTCTTTGTATTGGAGTCGAGAACTTTTTTTGAGTGCTGCTATGTTTGATCACAGCTCCTGCTACCAGTACCCATGAAACATGACAGCTGATGTTTGTTAGCCGAATTTTGCTGGATTTTACATAAAAAATGGATTTGGTTGATTTTGTTTCTTGGACCTATGATGTTGAAGTTCCTCATTCTTGGTCATGATCTGTATGTATGTGTTATATATGGAAATTAAAGATTGCGCTTTGTAATAACCACCTTGTCTAGTGCTTGCTAATATTTTAAAGATTTGTCGAGAGTGAGAAAATGGAAGCATAGTGATGCTGAAGCAACCTGAGCCTCCAACAGTCCACCCTCTGGAATCATTTCCTCTCACGTATGAAGTGCGTCTTGCAAAGAATCGTCGGAAAACGATTTCAGATGCACTATTTGCTAATGTTGCAGTGACGTCTCCGTCGCATCTATCTCCTCCTCTGGTTTTGTCTTCAAATAAGTCCCATTCGTCTCAGATGTTACCATTGTCTTCGCAGCTTCCTTCTTGTCCTGAATTTCTACAGTCCTATGGTAGCTATGGAGGTTATGGTAACTAAGGTGGTTAATGTGAGGGATGCTGTGTTGGTGAAATTACACCACTGTTGTGTTCATATCATGTTTTTGGATGCTTCTCTCCTTTTTAATGGGTTAAATTGGAGGTGAAATCTCTTGGGTAAGGGAGAGGGAAAGGCTTTGCAGGACCAAGCCTCCAACACCAACCTCACAACCATGTCTCAAAATTGAGTTACAAGCTGGTGATGCTTCCGTCCTTACTCACTATGTCCTAAATGGACTGATATATGTAATATTCTCTAATTTCCGTGATAACATTAGTAACTTTTATGCAAGATGTAGATATTGCTTAGCTGTGTGTCAATTAGCTTCCATAGGTTGCAATCAATAACAGGACTCTTGAGGATGGAAATCTTTCCTGTTGCAGTTAAGCAGTCTGTGTTGTATAGCATTCATGATCAAAATCCACATTGGTGCTGACTTTTCAATATTTTTTCTTCTGTATCCTTTAATGTATCAGTTTTTAAAGAAAAAGAGATGTTTCCCTTGGGTAGCTGGTGATCTTTATCATTCTCTTTATTGCCTGTATAATCACATTTGTCTTAGTTATGCTATACCTTGTTCTATTCCATGCTTGTGCATGTTACTCTGAATTGCTTTGGCATGTTTTGTCTTCAGTACATAGCCTAATCCGTGTTTTGTATTTGTAGCATAAACACAGTTTATTACATGGCACCTTTTGCAACCATGATCTTGGCGATACCAGCTATGTTACTTGAGGGCAATGGGATTCTTGAGTGGCTAAGTGTTCACCCATATCCTTGGTCAGCCCTGATAATCATTGTCACCTCTGGTGTTATGGCGTTCTGCCTTAATTTCTCCATTTTTTATGTGATTCACTCCACCACTGCTGTAACATTTAATGTTGCTGGAAACCTTAAGGTGAGACCTCTCAGGCAACAAATCAAATGCTTCAAGCCACTATTATTTAATCTTAACATTCAAATTTATAACTTTTTCATTGTCAATCAGTTCAATTCATGCATTATTTGACAAAGTTGTTCATATTTTCCTTTTCCTATTTAACACCGGAGAAACTGTGGTAGCTACAGTGTGTAGCCACATCATTATTCTTCAATCCTTGTTCCACAGTTTCATTGAATTTTACAATTTAGCTTTAAGGTAGCATGGTTGGAAGATGTGTCAAAACACGATGTAATGAAACATATGGTTTATGTTCTATGTTTGGTGTACTTCATAAATAGAATATAACATGACACGGAGTAAAAAGGTAGAACCTTTTGGTTCCATGGAATGGGGTGGAAACCAAAGAGAACAGAACAAAATATCCTGTTCCATCTGCTCACCAAAGGTTTCCCTAGTGCTCGACTGCTTTGTTGAATGGAGGGAAATATGGTGGTGTGTGATAATGATGAAACTTAACCATGATGTCTTAAAATCATAGTTATTCTGCATTTCTCAATTAACATTAATCATGTTTTTTGTGCAGGTTGCAGCTGCTGTTCTGGTTTCTTGGCTAATATTTAAGAACCCGATTTCGTATTTAAACTCTGTTGGATGTGCTGTGACTCTTGTTGGATGTACATTCTATGGTTATGTCAGGCATATGATCTCCCAACAGCCATCAGTTCCAGGGACTCCTCGGACTCCTCGAACACCCAGAACACCTAGGACTCCTATGAGTAAGATGGAGTTGCTTCCACTTGTAAATGATAAATTAGATGATAAGGTCTAATTGTTTGTTTAGCTTCTAAGTATGAGGTTTCTGCCATTTGGAAGGGCAGTAATAGCAAAATGGTACAAAAATATAAGTGATCTTGGTTACTTATTCCTTTAGATTACCCAGGTTTCAATAGCATCAGGTTCTTCTAGAGTTTTCAGTATATGGTTCTTTTTTGAGCCCCTTAAACTTTGTTTTATTTTATTTATTTACTTTTTCTGGGGTATGATGCTTCAGTTTTACTAGTTGTTTTAGCCTCCAGTTTTCTACTGTTTTTTTCTGATAGAGTGCAACCTAAATGGGAATGAGACTGTTGATATTGCTAATTATTATTATTATTATTATCAATTTATCATCATTATATGTATTTGTTTTAGATCTAAGGTTCAAGGCAAAGTTCCCTGTTTGCAGTTCAACACCAATAGTGTGTAGAACTGTCCTAGGCATGTGATCCAGTGATTGACACAAAAACAAAGGAATAAAAATTTATTGTAAGTTCCACCAAATAAGAAATTTATTGCCATTGATTGTTAATGGGCCACTTTTATTTAAATTACAATAACCAAAAAATAAAATGTGGTGGGATTTAATGCTTATTATAAATGACTTGTTCTACCTCCTCAAGGTTGTGGTCCTTCATCTATATGTGGTAGTGGTGGTAGTCCATGACTGATATAAATTTGTGATTTTACTTCTGTACCAGTTTCTGAATCTCATTAAATTTTGTAATAGTAAAGAGTCACAAACACTTACAAGGCAACAAAAATATTGGTCACTCACAAGAAGTTTTAGCATATAATAAGACACTAGACTTAAATTTATGCCACAGAACTCAATTATTTATTACAAGATTGTTGCAGATAGAACTTAAAACTAATTATAGGGGTGACTAGACAAATATTATTATTGGTTTAATTTTCCCAATTATCCAACTTATGAGAACTATGGAACTACTTAACTAGCTACAAATTTCAAAGTTGTAATTAAGCCAGTAGCCAGAAATTCTTTTGCCACCTTGTGCTGATAAGGTATCCATTCATGCCTTGACTTCTCTTCCTTACTCCAATTGTCAAACACTCTGCATTGTTGATGCAATGCTCAGTAAACTCCTCTGTACTGCTACTACTGTTCCCACACATGCTGCAAAATTTAATGAGTTAAATTTCAAATACTGTCTTTTTCCTAGTAAAAAATTGAAGTTTGAGAAGCTATGTTTGGATGGTAGATGGAAAGATTTGAAAAAAGAATTAATGCTCCATTTGGTTGAGGGAAGAAAATAAGAAGAGAGAAATATGTGAGAAAGAGAGTGAAAACTGAAAAGAAAGAAAGTGAAGAGAAAGCTGTGAGAAATAGAGTAAAATTTAGTGTTGTTTGGTTGTATAAAAAAATAAGATAAATGAGTGATTAAACTTCCAGAATGGAGATCACCTGTCCCACTTTTGGTATCTCATTTATATACCAATCTAATTAAAAAGTGACACTTAAGTAAAAATAAAAATCTTAAAAAAATAAAATATTTTTTTTATATTATTTGGTTGAATGTGATTAGCTTAGAATATAAAGAAAAATATTTTGGAACAAGTGATCTTTGTCCAAACTCCTCGGCTCTTCCTCCCCCATTTTCTCTTCACATGTGAGAAGAATAAAATTTGTGGGCTCCACCTAATTTTTATTCTCTCTTCTCAAACTCTCTCCCCAATCAAAGGAGAGAAAGATAACCCTTCTCTCCAATTTTTCTTCTCTCATTCTCTTTCTACTCCATTTCCTCTGTACCAAAGGAAGGCTAAATAAAATAATCCAAGCTTCTATGTTTTGAATAGAAAAAAATATATTCACTAGAGTTTTTTTACACTGTTGATATATTATTCACCGTTCATATTTAATCATCATGACTTTTAAATATGAATAATACACATGGATAATGAATGATGTATTGATTGCTATAAAACTTTTGCATATATATTACACTCTTACTAACTTATTATTCACTACATATCATTCTATTCTATCATCAAATTACATAAACCAAACATGGTCTTAAGTTTAGAATTTGGAAATTGCTTTGAAGAATGGATGATTAGAATCTCACCAGCTAAGGAGAGAAGAAGGCTTCTTTTGGCCCAATACCAAGACAGATACTTCCAGCTTCTTAACTTGGCTCATCACTGTGGCCAGTTTTGGTCCTTCAATTACAAGTGCTTCCACTTTCACCTTTGTCAGAACAAGAAAGTATCAATTTGATTATTTTCTTGTATGGGGTGAAACAAATAAGGAGACAATGTGAAAAGAAAAGGTGAACCAGCTGAACAATTCTCATGATTTCTCAGTGGAAACTGAAAATAAAAGAAGGGAATAATGCAGGAAACACAGACCCTTTGCCCCCTAAAGAAGAGAGAAAAAGTTGAAAAAATTATGTGCAAAAAAAGATATTAAAAAAAGGAACTTCCTACTTCCTCTTTTTGAACACCTTTGAAGATTCATAGACTTACTTGAATCAAGATCTAACAATCACAATGATTCAATAACCATCCATATTGTCAATGAATACATGGGAAGAAAAATGCAGAAAGAACATATATAGCTTATGTTCTCTATTTGATCTCTTGAATTGAAACTTTGAAAGTAAAAGAGTAACATATTGTTCTAACTTATATTCATAAACTTACCTCTGGCTTGAACTCTTTACAAAGGGATCCAAGATAATTGACAATATTGGCAGAAGAAGAAGATTGAGAAGCCTTATGTGGAGGAAGAACATGAAGCAGTGTTAGCAAATCAACCTTATTTGTGAGATGAGTGAGTGCCCACATCATTGCATGTTTGGAATGTGAAGTATTGTCAACCACCACCATCACTCTCTTTCTAACCATTTTTCCATTCTCATCATTCCCATACATAATGAATCCTTCCATTTGATTCAAACTTGTCTCACCAACAGGACTATATTTGTCTTTCCCACTCCACCTATTTGATGTTGATTTCCAAGCCTCCTTCATGCTTATTTGTTTTAACAATGAAATCCTTAACTTTGTATTGTATCTTTGAGCACCCCTTGTGGCTTATATATGTAGAAAAGTGCACTATTACTTGTTCAAAAGATAGTACAAGAGAGGAAGTGATAGGTTATTAATTATTATAGAAGGGATGACAACCTTATAAGAGAGAGAGAGAGAGAGAGAAAGAGAGAGAGAGAGAGAGTGGGGGCCTTAACTTTGAACAAAAATGTATTTTTCAAGTATGATTCTTTAAAGATGTAGGGTGATGTTTCTTGATAATATAGGGCTGTGACACATTTTTAATACAACATATATTTTTTTCTATTATAGATTTTATATGGACATTGTTCATGGGTGAATGTCAAATATAAATTATATTTTAAGGAATGATCATCCTCATATTACCTTTTCTTTTCATACTTTTTTTGGATATAGGTAGAATTATTGTAAGTGATAACTATTTTTTCAAATATTTAAAGTAAGAGAAAAAAATGTATATACCTTGTCTTTTTTACACCGTCACTGTGTTATCAATCATTCATGTTTAATCATTATTACCTTTTCAAAAAACAAAAAAAAATAATACAAATAAATAATGAATGATATACTGTATAAAACTTTATAGGAAAACTGCATAATTATTATACTCTAATCGTATATCCAAGATTATAACTTTTGAATGATGCTCACCCCTTTTTACATATTAAAAATTTGCTTTAAAATTAATAGAACATAGATATCAAATAAGTAGAAATGAAGATATACCATGTGTCAATTTGGGAAGCAATAACTTGAGGTTAGTTTTTGAAATATAAAAATGATATATCTTTCTATAAATTTTTTATGATATAAAAAAAGTAACATATATCATAAAGGTGTTATCGATTAATTTATAAGTAATATGCACAAATTTCTTATATAGATAAGAACTTTATAAAATGATTTTGTAGAGCAATCCTATTGGTTTGTTTTGATGATGAAATGAATGATCTCTTTAATATTTCTCATATGCTCAGTTTCAGAATCTTTTGTACGTTATTATTAGAGTAAATTACACTGACATTCCTGAGTTTTAGTGAAATTATATAAATCATCACTCACTTTTCTACACCTACACAAACCTTCCCTAGTTTTTATTTCATTATACTGACCACCACTGCATAAGAAATAAGTGTAATCTTTTAAACAAAAAATATGATAAATGCAATTAAGTTAAACAAAAATAACATATTGTGTAGACAAGTCTAAATAATATACAAATCAATGTATCTTTATTATTTTTGGTTACAAAATGCATCAACAATTCTAAAGAAATATTGTTTAAATCGCTCTTATAATATAGGGTAACGAACCAAAAATAATAAAGAAATATTGACTCATATATTATTTGGACTTGCCTCTACAATAAATCATGTTTTGTTTAACTTAATTGCGTTTATCTCATTTTTTGTTTACAATATTACACTTATTTCTTATGCAATGGGGTCAGTGTAATGAAAGTATAAAAATTAGGGAGGTTTGTGTAGGTGTAAAAAAGTGAGAAATAGTTTGTATAATTTCACTAAAACTTAGGAGATGTCAATGTAGTTTACTCTTATTAGTAATAACAGTTTACCATTTGTGTGATGATGAAATGACTCATAAGTACTGTCTCCATTATGGCATAAAACAAATTTACCCATAAACATAATATGGGTTACCCTCATGCCACGTAGTTTTAGAAAGTGGTTCATCATTAAAAAATGAACTTATCCACATCCTTCACGTTGCAACTTGCAAGCCTTCGTGCATTGTCACATCAATTTGGTAGGATTAAGTTTTTTTTTATGCATTAATTTGTATAGAACAAAGAGAGTAAATATTCATTTTAATCTCTCGTATTTTTTAACCTTACCCGTTTACATTAGGGATGGTAAAAAACCTGATTCATGAGTATTCGTGGAAATACCCGTAACATGTACCCACAATAATAGCTTATAGGGGTGAGCGAGTTTTGTGATACCTGCCCCATGGGTACACGCAAATTTATATATTTAGTTTTTAGTTAAATTTTATATATATTTATTATTATTTTAAGATTATATAGCATATATTTTATTATTAATTTAATAAATTACACATATTTAACTATGATCATAAATTTATCATATTATTCAATAAAAAATTATTTTTACATATTAATTATTACAAATTATATAAATATATAATTAAAATTAAAAACATGTTGGGTACTCGCAAATACCCGCTACCCGCAAATATTGGGATTTGGGCACGGGAAAGCACTACTCATACTCGTTGCCATCCCTAGCTTACACCCTTAAAAATAGAAAATATTTTTCAAAAATTTTAAATGTTGGTCAAATGAGTCATTTTTAGGGTCAAATTAATCAATATCAAGTGTTGTAAAACATATTAAAAATACTAATTTGACCTACGTTTAAAATTTTTGGGGACTATTTTGGTATTATCAAATTTTGAGAGACCAAAATGGTAATGTCAAAAAACATAACAGACTAAAATGAGTTTTTATTTTTTATTTTATGATTGATATTATTGATTATTTTAGTCCTGAAACTGTAAGAATGACAACTTGGTTCTTAACTTTGCATGTTATTCGTAAATTCGGCCCCTTTGAAATTCTTATAATTTTTTTTGTTGGAAATCAAATTGATTAGCAATGGACAAAATTAATGATGATATTGATGATGTTTTTTTGTAGTCTTGGTACATGAAATTAATATCAAAAACCCAAATTTACCATTTAATCAATTAACAATTTTCTTTCCTCTGTAACAAAAAATAATCAATTAACATTTATTGTTGGCATTGCAATTTTACCTCCTCTTGAGTTACTACTTTGGAGTTGTGCATATTTAAGGTTTTATCATTGATGTAGGTGGATAGATTAATTGATCATCTCTATCACATTCTAGTTTTAGATTGAATACGAACGTATTTTTTCTTTGCAGGAAGCTTCAGTAAGATATTCCCACCTTCCTAATAAAAACTATTGATTGCCTTTAGAGGTCGACATAGGAGTCCATTAATGAAACATAGTTGAAATTTACCACCTAGAAATTACAATAAATAAAAATACCAACATCTAATATAACTAATCAAGAATTTTAAAAATGATTAGATTTCCACAAGAATCTAGTCCAAATAAATAGTTCTATCATTAAAGATATAATTTAGAATATTAGACCCATATTTTTTAATATCAGGCAAAGCAGTAAAGAATCATGACCAAATAGAGTACCCTATATAAATAGTAATAGCAATTTTGATAAAATAAAATAAAAATAGTACTTTATTTAATGAAGTTATTATGTATATAATTACTTTTTACATTATCGACACATCATCCACTATTCATATGTTAATTATCATTGACTATCATATCAAATAAAAATAATATAAATCAACGGTGAATAATATACTGTAAGTGTAAAAACTTTACACTCACTGTGGATAGATATTAAACTCTTAATTAGTACTATAGTGTTGTTATGAAAAGAATCCAAGATATTACAAAAATCTTAATTCAGAATGCTGTTTGTGAAATTATGTTATATTTCTATTGCATTTAATTTGTATTTTAGGATATAATTAGGATTTTAGGATTGTTTTTAGCTTTTATTTCTCTTTGTTCGGGTTGAGCGGATGTTTTTTGCTATGTTATGTAGTTTGGATGGAATAAAGCCAAAAAAGTAGAGATTTGGTGCAAGAAGATGAAATTCGATGTTGAGACTATGCGAAGACCAACTGAAATGCCAAAAGAAGTCGTGAATGTTATATTCTATTCTTACTCTTTAGATTTGTTTTGTTGGGATTAGCACAATATTTTGTAATTAGGATAAATGACGGTTCTCCCTCAATGACTGAACACTTTACACTACAATTATCTAATTTAAAATTTGGTATTCTCTTCTCCACCATGAGTGAGTAATTCCCTTTGTTTCTAGGATTGGGGCTATGCCCTTTTTACATTCAATAAACACTTGTTCTTACTTCTATTTCATTGAGTGTTGTGATTTGAATCATTAAACTGAGTTTTATTTGTGTGAGTTGTCTGACCAACAAGTTACACCTCTTAGATACATTGGGGAAGGACTGAGAGTTGAACTCAACTATTCGACTATTCAGTTATTTGAACTAGAATCCTAGTTCATGAGAGTAGTCTTATGATTTTGGGGGTTTCTGAAATTCACATTAGGTTGCTACAAAGCGATTGGATAGAAAGATCCAAGTAAAAAATTCAATTGATAATCATACTACGAGAATAGGTACGACTTCAATTGAGTACACGTGTCGGAGCTCGAAGAGGATAACACATATCAAAGAACAACTCACCCTCACAACTTAAAGTTCATGAAAAAGAGCAAAACAATGATTTGAAGTGTAAATGTGGTAACCCTTATCCTGAAAACTCTTCCTAAATTAGATTTCAATCATTTTTAGTGTTTTCATAATTATTCTTGTCAATTGTTCAATTCTTCTAAATTCACTTTTAATTTCTCTTTGAGTTAAGTATAAATTAATTGTTATAATTAAAGAAATTTTTTAATTCTCGTGGGATCAATATTTTATTACTTGACGACATAATCGTGCACTTGCAATTTACCCTGTCGTTATGAAAAGAATCAAAGATATTACAAAAGTCATAATTGGGACCCTCGTGAAATGAGTCACAGTTTAGTTTTGGGTTCTGCTAAAAAATAATTCAGAAACTAAGAGGGGTCCCCAGTTGCAAATAATTGCTCCCAGAGGTAGCTTGCTGAACCAATCAAATTATCTAATATTCAACGCACACTCAGATAAACTCCCATTCAATTTCAACCCTTTCCCACTTTCCTTTCCATGGTCTATACATCTAAACATAAAAATAAGAGTACTAAGTTTATGAATGAGCAATGATAGAAGACAAGAGTGGAATGTCCAACAGGTCTTTAAATTATTCCCAAGACAATGAGATAGACAATGTAAGACTTCTCAACATTGACCTCAATTATCTGAAATATCAAGGTTTTCGAAGCTTCCAAAACGCTAAGGAAAGCTTGGTAATGACATACACATAAACTTGTTTTCTTACATCTTCTTTATAAAGGATCGGGCATTAACATGATTTCAGTAGATCAGATAAATGGTATCTGAATTAATAACCAAATAAATAAGTCATATTCATCTCTCTCTACTCTCTTGTTTGTTGTATTTGCATGTGACTTTTTCACGTATAGGTATCCGCCCACTGGGCAATCTCATTATTAACACTTGGCCCATATGCTCCCTCACATTTTTAGAGCATTATTAAGTGTATCATATGTATGAGCTCAATGCTTCTCACATTTATTTCATATCTCTCACATTTGTTAAGGTGAGTGAATTATAACAAGAATATAATATTTATGCACTATCAAGCATAAAATATTATACATATTACACAATTTTATTTCGGGGAAGGAAGAAGTTATTTCCAGAATATAAATCATGTATAACCTCCAAATCATAATACAATCCTATCTTATAAGCAAAGATGTAAATGAAACATTATTGTTTCATAAGGGTGGTTAGCAAAAATTTAATTAAAAAAATAAGATTGTTTTAACAACAATAGCATGCAACATGCATACAATGAACTTTTTTGACAATTCTGCATCTTACCACTGGCATAGCTTAATTTACAATCTGAGCCCATGACCATAATCATTGGCAAACTAATAAACATATCAATCTTGTCCTATGCTAATCCTCTGCATTATTCTAGCTGCTAGAACCTAATCAATAAATCATACATAATAAATGGCTTTATTATTAATCCTACACTATAAAGCTTATTCATGTTCAGTTACTTTTCAAATTACTGTTTATGTTGTGAAGAAATCTTTCTGTACAGATCACCCTCACACACCAATGATATATCTTCAGGTGACAACATCATTTTACCTTTACTCAAATAGTGTTCAGAACCTCTTACCCTGCATTGAAAAAGATTGAGCAATTATTTTCCAAAAATCTAAAGGCCAAGACAAATGGATTTGCTTCACAAACATACCTTCTTCCTCTCTTCTTTTCAACATCTTGTGAAATGCGGATACCTTCTGAGACTGAAATTTGGCGCAATGAGGATATATATTCATTGAACACAGTGCCTTTTAATGCCAGTGATAATCTTGCAGGAACAATGGACTGGATCACATTGAAAAGAGATGTTTTGTTGTCTCTGTATTGCATGTTCCAAAAGTAATGTTGACATTAAGACATACCAAAAGAAGTATTAAATAACGAGAATGTTACTTAGTGCACTTAAGCTTAAGCAATTAAAAAAACACGAAAAAAAGTTCAGGTATCCCAGGAAGTGTAACTTATTCTTATTCCTCAAGAAAATATTATGTTATCTGATATTTATAAAAAAAAGGGTGACTCATTCTGCAAGTGGAGAGGTTGTTTCTAGGATTTGAACCTGTGATCTCATAGCCAATAAGCAGCGATATTACCATTGTGCTGAGGCCTGAGACTCACCCTTGTAAGCTATCTGATATTTAAATTAAGTAATTTTAAATTATATTTTCTTGACCAATCCAAATAAGTAAGTGACATTCTTCGTGAGATAGCAAATACAATACCACTTGTTTTTTCATTCCTTAACCATTGCCCTTGTTAGCAAGACTCCCAAATAAAAATCCCTATAAAGTGTATTGAAAAGGTAAGGAATTGTGTGTAATAACTATTAACATGGGAACCAGGGATAAATACCTCTTCGTATAATTTCTTGGGGTGTCCACCTCTAATTGCTTTCTAGATAACTTATTAATTCTTTTTGTGTGGTCCTGTCTAGATAACTTCCCCAGTGCCATAACATTAGTTGTGGAAGCCAATATCTCTGAAGGTAAATCTACACGATTCTCATAACCCAGCTTCTGTCCCATATCTGAGATAAGTTGAGCATAAAAACAAAACCCATGTACAGCAATAGTGGACATCATCATTTGCTCATCATACCAACCAATCGCGGCTTCATCAGAAAGGTCCATTGGAGGTTCCATAATACCCTGCACATACATTATTAATATAATTGAGGCGAGAAATTTGAATTCACTTATTCAAAGGCACTTACACATTGTTTTTGCTGGTGATTACGAAACAACAAATCAGATTCTGAAATTAGATTGCTCATCCCACTAGCAAGTTTAACAGCTTCAATAGCACCTAGCTGTTCTGAAGTGGCATGCTGTCTTAAATTTGTTTGACCATCGCGAAGTTTCCTCCATAAATTTTGTACCACATCTGTCTCCATAGATGGACTAGACTCAGCAAATGCTGAAGATTTAAATTTAAAATCAGCATGATTGCACTTATCCAGCACATTATCATCTTGAAAACCACGCACAACTGCTTTTGCAGAAGATTCTGGAATTTCAGTATTCACCGACAAATCTGATTTTTGTGACAATTTGGCTAAGCGCTCACACACACTGAAAGTGAATGGTGACAACTCATTATTTGGTGAAACTTCTACAGGACCAGCAAGATGGCCAGAAGACATTGCTCCAGACATTCTCTTAATCCCATTTTCAATTGCAGTCTCAGGAACAAATATCGGTTCTGGCACAGAGGATATATCAGCTGTGAAAATATCATTTAGGAAAGCATGCTTTAAGTTACATGTTTCATTTAAAAAAGTATCATCAGCTGTTTCTAAAAAATATTGACACTGTTCCTGCCTTGAATCCTCCAAACCAGAAAAAACTAGCTTGCGAAATGGCGTGTTGTTGTAGCTTTGATTTAACTGAACATTAAAGGGATATTCACCATTGCCTTCAAAGGATTGTCTCTTGTAAGCTTCATCATGAATATTAAGAAAATGTTCATTCTTTGGATCCTCATCCCTGGAATTAGAGGACATCAATACTAAATTACTTTGTCCCATTTGCCAAGAGGATGCTACTGGTAATCCAGAACAATTAGAAAGTTGAGAAATAGCATCATTTTGACTTTCAAATTCACTGCAATCTGTAATAGATCTATTCATATCAATCATTTCTACCTTCTCGGCATTGACAAAATCAGGCACCATACATAGCACATCTAAATCATTTTGCTTTCCATTTATGTACAACTCTTTCTCAACCAACCCTTGCAAGAAAGATTTTTCTTCCATTATGGTTATTGACTTGGCAACTTCCTTCTCAATTAGTTTGGATAACTCTGAGGGAAAACTCCAGGGTATTATCTCTGGTAGAATCTGATGACCAGCCTCAAGATCAAATGGGAGTGAGCCATACACTGTCTGCACCATCTTGTCTGGACAGTAACGAAATAAATCATAAGTTTCTGCAAAGTGCAAACTATTCCAACCAATGGCAATAAATGGGATTTGTAAATAATATTATTATTTGAATATTAATTGCCTAAGCAGGTATATCAACATTAAAAAATACTTTTAGTTTCTGGAAATACCTTAAAAAATTCCACCAGATAAAGTCATAAATTTGTTAAGAAAATAAGGAGTAAAAGGGAAAAGAGGAAGTAAAAGGAGAAAAAAATATTCACAGGAAGATTTATGAATGGTATCAGAAATACTGACAAATAATACTGTATTATGAGAAAACTACTCTCTGATTACTTATTACTTACCTGAATATTTTGTGATCCTTACAACTATTTCGACCAGAAACCATCACTCCAAGTATACAACAAAGATAAAAACAGAAAAACGATAGAAAAGAAGGGGAGGGTATATATTGATGCTGATCCCAAAATAAAAGAAATAATAAATAACAGTTCAGCTAATATTGGTCCCCCCCTGTCCTAATACTCACAGTAATACAATTGCAAAGCAGCCTCTCTCTCTTTGATATATGAAGAAACTTATTAAGATGATCTACTCCTAATAGTTGTTTTTTGTTGCAAAAAAGCTCATGGTACCTCAAATCTGACTGCTTGTAGCTTTTAATTTTCCATAATCAACTACATGTGTGTAATAAGATGTTGTTTTCTTTTCTGCATACTTGCTACAAGCTATAGTGAACATGAATTGAGAAAACCAGATCCTAATAGTAAGAAAACACTTAAACTACACAGTATATCTTTACTGGCCAAGTGCACAAGGCTCCCACCTAGTAGGGTTTGGGGAAAGTAGATGTATGCAGGCTTACCCTCGCAAGCGAAGAGGTTGTTTCCAGGATCTGAACTCATGACCTCTAAGTCACAAGGCAAGAAACCTTACCATTCCAGGATTATGGTTTTCTTATAACAAAAATAGACAGTCATGAAACATGCATATGTGCAATAAAGATATGCTGTGTGATGCACCTTTACTATATTTTTTACTCTGGAACCAGAACTGAAGATGCATAATGGTTTTACGGATATCTCGATTGCAAGATTGTATAAACTTCCGCAAAAAAAGAGGACTGATAGCGACTTCTTCTTTAACACAAACCTGCAGGTAATACACAGAATACATAAGCTTCAATTTCAAATCTTTTCTTCCTTCTTTTGGGAGGTAGGGGAAGATATCTCAAAGCACATACCGTGTACAATTGGCAAAGCAACTCACCCAGCGATGGCAATGAGAAGGAAACAGATAGTCTATCAAGATTATATGGCAAGCCAGGATTATTACCTAATTTACAACAATACTTTCATAAATATGAATAATTGATAAAAGTTATATGTTTGAGAGAACAAACTGTTGTAACAGATCAACTCACTATTGCTGGTCAATATAATTGGCCCTTTTGCTGTTTCAGCAATGCGTTGTATGGCAGCAATACATCCACGATCTTCAGGGAAAAGGATGTCCACATCCTCAACTAGAATTAAAGTTTGGGCATTATAACATGTAAATACATTATTTTTGCCATGTGATCTCCGAGGACTATGAACCTCATCATCGGATATGGTTATCATTTCAATCATCCCATCACCCATCTCCTCGGTTGCTTTACAATTTGGCAAAGCTGGACCTGGGGGAAATTCCAAAGTTTTCTGCTGTGAACTCACCTGGTGTTTCAATGATCTGAAAGAGATGTACTATATAAGATATACTATAACAGAACAGCAAAATAAGATGCACTATATAAGATACACTATATAAGATGCACTATATGAGGCTTCTTACAGTGAGTAACTTCAAAATAAGATTGAATCAAGGCAAGCAATGTAATAAACCAGTTTAATCATAAGTTCCATACTTATCCCTTGACCCACATGCTTGCAATTCTATTTCTCAGTGAAGAATGAATTCAAGAACCAACCCAGTAACACATAGGGACTCCAGAAACACATTAATGCTTGACCCACATGCTTGCTAAAATTTGTTTCTCTCTCTTCAATTGTCATAAACCAACTAATCTCAAAGCTTAAGCTGTTAGGTGAAGGTACATGGATGGTTTTATATTTCTACCATACCCCCTCACATGCAGGAGCCCTTTTGGCATGAAACATGGACAATGCAGAGAGGCCCACCATACCTTGGCTTGGGGTTTGGGCTAAAATTCAACTTCTTAATCTAAGAATAGGGGCGGCTAGGATAAAGCTTTAGATCACTTGGTCATAAAGGCTCCAAAACAACGTCATGAATCAACTAGCATAAAAGCTTAAATTGTCAAGTGAAGAGACATAATAACTAAATATATTTCTAACAAATTGGATAATCCATCTACGTACTGACCTAGAGCAACATGTAGGAATACTTGTTGGATTTTGCAACAACTACTAACACAACATATTTTGGTATCTAGCATACAGTATTGTTTAGCCTGTAACATTTCTACAATGAAAAGTGGAAAAGTGGAAAACAACAATCAAAGCCTTTCCCCACTAGGAAGGGTCAACTACATGAATTAAACAATGTCACCTTCTATCAAAAACCAAATCTTCAGAGAGAACATTTGGACATGAATCCTTTCCAATGGTTTCACTCAATTTTCTTAGACTTCCTTAAGGCTGGTTTTGTTAGATCCTTTCCAAATCTCATGGTTTTGTTGGTACTTTACAGCCCAACACTCAGTACGAAAACATGGCTCGCCTTAAGGCTGTGCAGCAAAACAATTATTTTATCTTGATGGGCACCTTTCGAACACAGATAACCCAAGCACTCCTTCATTTCACCCCTAGCTTGAATCCAATGAATTAAATCTCCATATATTTTTCCATCACTTCCTGTGCTAGATCCAAGATATACCTAAACTGTGTTTCTTGTGTTTTGGTGTGATCTGTAGTTTTCACCAAGAAAGTGCTATGTGTGTCTCATAGAACTTTCATTCAATATACTATTTTAATTTTGCTAAAATGAAAGTCACATGTTTCCAAAGTTCCCCTATATTACTCTAGTATGCTATTTATTCCCTCGCGAGACTCTCGCGCTAGGATTTATATGCTATGCAAAATGCATGTATTGAGAGACTGGTTCTTGGATATGTTGAGCAAGAATATCCAAAACCAGTAAAAAAATGACTCAAGGTTGAGCTTTGGTGTGAACTTGAAATCCTCCCGTAGCCCCACCATGTGTTTGCAAACTGATTTTAAACTTATCATACTTTCCTTCATGGCATGAATATAACCAAGTCGAACCCCTTTCTTTTTCAATGCATTTCACAAGACTTCTCTTGGTACTCTATCATTGACCTTTTCTAGGTCAATGAAAACCATGTGTAGATCACTTTGTCTCTTCCGGTGCCTTTCCATCAAGCCCCACAAAAGGTGTATTGCTTTCATCATTGACCTCTGAGGCACAAAAAATCCACTTCATTTTCTGAAATGTGAGTCTCTTATCATAATCACCATAAAATTAATGACTAATGAGATTAACCCCTCTATAATTAGCACAATTCTATACCCACATGCGCGCACACACACACATATGCATGTATCAGGTAAAGAGTACAGTTAGATAAAGTTAATAGGCTATAGATTATCACAGTCATGGTAGTAATTAATAATTATTAAAAAGGATAATACAATGCATGAGGCTCCCACATGGTGGGGTTTGGTGAGGGTATATGTATGGAACCTTAGCCCCTAGAAAGAGGAGAGGATAGTTCCAGGATTTGAAAGGCAAAAACCTTAAAGTTGAGCCTAGGCTCATCCTCTAGTAATAGCAATTATCGACAAGACTAATTAATAAACCTTTTGAACCCACGTGATCCTAGAGTATCTCCAAAATACTGCTTGACAGCAACTCCATTCCGACAATCTGAAGCATTGAGCTGTTGAAACAACACAAGTAATGAGCATCTATTCATATGCTTGATCTTCAGCAATGCTTCGCAAAAATAATGTGACCAAAATAAACTAATAAATATAAATGGTGATACCTCTAAAACCTCAAAGCCTTGTTCTTGGGCACAAGCATAGACAGCTGCAGATTTGCCACTCTGCAATATGACAGACTCATGCTTTAGCCACCAATATGAAAAAAAGTGTTTACATTGAAAATACTGAATCTGGCAACACATAAATAATGATGATTCTCTACAAGACTACAACAATGTTAGTTATCCATGCCAAGAAACTTGTCAAATGAATAAGTGAGGAATTTAAGATTTGACGCATACCTTTAATCAAAATACCAGGAAATAAAAAGGACCAACATTCCTTACAACAATCATCAAAAACCAGAGTAAAGAGTACTTTTCTTAATGTTTTATGGTGATGCATAGTTAAACAAAGGTAACCAATTACCTACAAAACTACAATAAAACTTGGGTTCTACACATATCTTTTATTTAAGGACAAATAAATAAATTGAAACTGAGGTTACCATCAAACCAACTACTAGTAGTACCAGATTAAATGTAGATTTTTACCTGGCTTCAATATGCCAGAGAAACTCATGAGCATGGGTACAATGTAAATATTGGAATTCAATTCTGTCAAGGTTTTACAATTGGGTCATTAATAACCCAAACACTAGTAGTGAACAAAGTGCAATGTTAGCCAGTCTCTAATTTGTCAAAAATCATTTATTTTAGAGTTTTGACACTATGTTATTGAACTACGGTAATCTTCAAAGAATGGATACATGATGAAAAGGAACCAAATCATATAAAGTTGTGAATAACAGAGTTTTGAGAAAATGGATTTCGACATACTCCAATTGGGCCTGTAATTAAAAGAACATTCTGCAAGGAGTCCTTCTCATTGCAATCTTCTAAATCATAGTCACTATCAGAACAGTTAAAATCATCGTTTTGTGTGCCACATTGATCCTTGATAGAGGAATCCTTTCTGCTTTGATAACGTCTTTCGTGCCAAAGATGTAACCAGTCACGCAAGAAATTCACAGATTCATCATTTCCACACACCTACAATAATAAAACAAGAAATGCATGATTTAGGAACAACAAACACTAAATAACAACACTAATTTCTAAATATAAACAAAGCAACCAAATATGTCTAACCTCGGAAGCCTTTGTTGGCTTGTATTTGTGAGTCCATAAGCTGCATTCAATCCTATCTTCACAGCTATGGTAGTAAAACCTCATTCTGCAATGCAGGATACAAGGGAAAACCTCTCAATTGGAAAATAAATTTGCGCCAGGCCTAAATCATACGCAACTGAAAAGTGAAGTTACAACTATCCCAGATGACACGAATCTCATGATAAAAACAAGCAACAGAAATACAAACATTTTCTTTTGTATAAACAATTAATTTCATTGCTAACTAGTAGGGGAACTGAATTCGTGAGGCCATAGTTAAGTATGCAAAGAGAGAGAGAACGCGGAAAAAAGGTAGCAGAAATAAATTGCTCAAATTAGTAAACCATGTCTACCAATATATTCTGCAATAGATGGTTAACAGCATAAAAAATTGAATGTGCATAACAAAAATATAGTATCACAATAAAACGACATAATTGGCTATGGCAGTAAAATATACATATATTATAGCCATGAAGATATTGGGTGTTGGTCATGTTTGTGCCAACCTTTCTTGAAATCTACTCAGTGGCTCAGCATCTGACCTTCTGAAAATGCTAGCTTGCCCTGAAGAGGTACCAATTTCATCCACGTCCAAGTCCTGACAATAACTTTTTGTAACAGTTATAATTTATAAATCATTGAGACCAAATTGAGAGTATATCCCCCCCCCCCCCTCTAAACTAGCTTCCGCTGATTACTTACAGCTGTGCAAAGGGGGGCAGGTTATTAAGGACAGAAGGGATTAATTGAATTATACAATTAATAATATACCAATTTGGAATCTTCTGGCATCTGAGGGCATATTGTTTGCTCATTAGCTAGCATAGTTGCATTTTCTGGTAATATTTCTTCCAGGTATTCTGGCATCATGGACAGTTGGTCTGAACAAGGCAAGGAGTTCTCAGAAATTAAAGCACCACGAAGGTTATCAAAATTTAAGGATTCACTAGAATCCACCAAAATAGATGAATTTGAACTTTCTGGACCACAATTCGTAATAGTGGTCTCCCCCAGAAATGTCCAGTCTCTCCAGTCAAGGGATAAGTTATCATCCTGCAATCACAAATTTTACACCTAACTCAACAATAAGGAATTAAAGAATTTAAAACCCAGAGATCAAGGAAATATACTTACCTACCTTTAATAATTATAGCACGATATAAAATCATAGACACCACTAACATACCTTAAAACTTTCAAATACATGAATAGGACCACTGGTGGTCCTTTTATCCTCCCTTTTCACTGTGCATAAACTGCGCTCTGATTCAGATAGCTTCTGAGATTTCTTCCCTGACTTCAATGGCGAAAAAAATGGATGTATTTGCCGTCCTGCATACATCCTTGAATTTTCCTGGCACAAAAAAAAGGTTATAGAAAGCACATTAAAGAATGTCAGGTCAAAATGAAACTGCAGTCATAAACTCAAAACTCATAATAAAAATCCCATTTCATAGTCTTCACCTATGTAACACATTCATAGCATGACAGAAACTAGCATACCTTGCAATTTCATGACAAACTCAAAACATAAATAAATTCTGTCAAAATGCCAGTCATAAAGATAGATATTGGGGGAAGTGACACTTACCTCCCCTGAGGCTTAGCTTAATTACACATAGTACCTCTCTTCTTTCGAAAGCAACATTCCCTTGATTGTAATTACACTGACCTCGGAGGTGAGTGTAGCTTTCGAAATTACAGGAGTGTTGAGTGTAATTAAGCTAAATATTGAGGAGATCAATGTAATTCCCCTAATGTACTAACAAAACCAATCATTGGCCCACTAACCTCAGCTGATAGTTTCGCCTCCAACCGCAAATCAATCTTCTGAGCTGAACCAGGCGAAGCCATCCCATTCGTCGATGATACATTTTTCTTCGGGGTGCTATTCTGCTAAAACCAACAAATATTACAAAATTCAAAACCCTCAACTCCCACATTCTCTTTTAACTCTAAATTTCAATGCAATAAATATAATCCAAAGTTGTACTACAATGCTTGCATGGTGCAATAACAGCATTATTAATAAATAATTTTACCTTGGAACCTTTTCTCCGTGGAGTGGCTTTTCCATTGGGCTTTCTCCTCTTGTTGTTCTCGCCCGCACATGAATTTTCCTCTTCATTCCCTCCCTTTTGGCGCTTTGGTGTGCCAAGGGGAGAGGGACTGAGCTTCGTTACGGCGTCGTTTATCTGAGGAGAATTGTTCATAGGAATTGGACTGAATTTTTGGGCCAATGATGAATTAGGGTTTTTGAATTTGGGGTGATTGAGGGAAGAGAGAGAATAGAGTGGTGAGAGAAGAATATATACGTTATTCGTTAGAAGAGCTTTTTTTTAATAATTTTAATATCAGTTAAGTTAAGAGTAGGGTAAGACTCCATTATTCACTGTACCACATAAATATTAATTGGATTAAATTTTATTTTATACTCATTTATCAAGGTGTTGGTCTAGTGGTCAAGGCTCACTAGATTACCGGATGAACAAAAGATCAAATATTTGATTCTTGATAGCAATATTTGTTGAAGGGGCAGCTACGCAGCCCAAAATTAATTAGTTCTTTAACCAAAAAAGTGAAAGAATATCTTTGCTAATATTTGAAAAAACTTGATGTATGAGTCTAATTGTGTGAAAGTGTTAGATATCAACTTAATATGTCGTTTTCAAATTAATAAATAAAAGAAACAATGGTGATATCGCATATTACCATTTCTACATAATAATAATAAATGCTGAAAAGTGCTAATGGAATTTGACAAGATAATAACAGACTCAACTTTTTAGAGTTGTAGGGAGTAAGGGATAAAAGCTACAACAATTATGTATATTGTATAACAATTAAGTACCAAAGCCACGAGATATTATTTATAGGTGATCAGCACAAGACGGTTTAATGAGTATTATTTTCTTATAAAACATAATGACCATACTTAGTGCCATAATGTTATTTCTTTCGTTTTATCATGATCGGTATTAATTATGAACCAGCAATCATAGAAGAAAAGATATTATCAGATGTTAGCTGCATTGGACATTATAATACTTTATGAAGATGAGTGTTGTGAAGCATCCCTCAAACACAACTAAATCTAAAAAGTTTATAGTCAGAGTGAGCATGAGTCACGTTAGATTGAATAAAACCTATCTCTAATTAAGACCAGATTAAACCAGGTGAGTAAATAAGGTAACCCCATGTTCACCACCGGATATGAGAATCTTTAGCATACAAATAAATGGATTCAGTTATTATACTCCCGTGTTCCACAAGAAAGAATTGTGGGAATAAATCTAGGTGATAACAGTCTTCAAGATAAGTACATGAAAACAACAGTCTTAAATCATTCAACCAACAATAGAACATAAAACATTCAATCCAGTTCACAAATCAAAGTGGAAACAATTTTAGAATACAATTTAAATTCGTAGGCAATAATATAAAAAAATGACTTCATTTACAATAATTTACATTAGCTTGATCTTGCAGGAAGTAATTAACAATTTGGTTGATGCTTGGACAAGGCACTATAAGCTCCATGCACGATCATTCACTTTACATTTGCCAGTCATGGAACATCCATCTTTAGAGAGCCTTGAGAACGAGTTTACTTCCCGAGTGAATACCCTTTGCAGCAATTCTTAACGCAGCACGGCTTTGGTAAAGCCTGTTATCAAAATTACATAAAATTAAAAAAAAAGTAAGGGAAAACTTCGCCCATTGACATCGACACTGCTGTGATGGAAGTGAATTAAGATTAAAAATCATTGACCAATAAACAGTTGAGGTTTAGCATGAGTAAAACCAGGGTAACCCTTGTGCCAAACGAGTTTCTAGACATGCTGAATTTCTCTTCAATTCAACATTATTTGCTAGAGTTTAAGTAGGAGAATTCCTTCCTCACCCTAACCGCAAAATAAAAGACCTTGGACTTACATATTTAAGTTGCAGACATGAACATGAGTGTATCAAAGACACTCACAAACATCATTAAATTTAACCAACAAATTTGAATTATCCAACAAGTTCCAAATCATTTATTAGATAGTTCCCCTCCTTACTGTACTCAACAAGGATCTGGTTGTAGAAACTTTAATAATTTCTCTCTATAATGAACAATTGCATACATAGAATGCTAACACAGGCACACACATATGCATGCAAGTTCAAGTAAAGGTCCTGCAGAAATTTTATATGTCCATCATATAACAGTTAACAAGCCTGTCTTTGTTTATCTCTACATTTTCAACATCACAATAAAAAGGAAGCATGTAAATTATTTTAGAACCTCAAAACAATTTCTATCATGCCATGTAGCTGTCTTTTGTCATGGCCAGCAAAAAACTGGACACTGAAGTATGTTCTTAAACGCATGATAGTACTTTTAGAGAGAGAGAGAGAGACTTACCCTGCCAAAGCAAGTCCCCAGGTGGACAAAGCATAAAACAACTTCCCAGCTTGCCAAATATCTAAAACTTTTTCCAGTTTGCTTGTACCAGCTAATGCTTTAGATAGTGCTGTCATCAGACAAGTTTTTTGAGAAGTTATAATCAGATCAGTTAACTTATGAGAGATGTGAACATTTTGTTACTTAATCGAAGTGGCAGCAATAGTTAACTTGGGTACTTTGATGAGTTGATTCAAAATCATATCAACGCAAACATTGTCAAATGTTAAAAGGACAGGTGAATAAAATAATTAGCAAGACAATTGAGAACGCATCAGACTTAGAAAGCAAAACAGTGGTTGACAGATCCAAGGAATAAGAAATTCATCTAAAAGACATTAAACCTAAAACAGGAAATTGAACAAATCATTAAATGGAAGATTAGCCGATGCTCCCTCTGTTCCATTTTATTTGATGATAAATGTAATGCAGACAGATTAAGGCAATCACCAGATTAGCAATATAATATGGTATATTTTGACCAAAGTGTTCCTTACAAGTTACTACTCATATTTACTATAATGGCAAATGGAGGAAAAAGAAGTGAGTGCTTCTTGATTTCCTAAAATGATAGATAATAAAAAGTGTCAATGCGACAATTAAATGGGAACTGAGGGAGTAAAATAATATTTGCTTCATCCAGCATGTTTAAAAGGGACATTCACTTGTGTACTTGAACCATTCACATCACAACTCTGAATAACTGAAAAGTTAAATTCAAATGACAAAACGAGTTTATGGTTGCTACAAACAACAGTTTCCCCATCCAGCATAAGCAAATAAATGGGTTTGGTACCTTCACCCAATTCATTTGAGTGAAGTAGGCTATGTAAGTTACAAACTTACAATTCTAGATCGTTCCTTAAAATTTGAGCTAAGAAAATGTAAAGGGAAAACCGTCCAAGATATAAAGATTTGCCCATAAACTTACTTTTTTGCAGTTCCTCTGGTGACAATTTCTGCAATTATGAAGAGGCAAATAAAATTAGATACAACAAAATAAATAAATACCGATGTGTAAAAGTAGGCAAATATATACCAGAGCTTTCGGGTTTGACAGAACGCATCTTGCCATAAAGTTGGCAACTCCATCTACCACATGTTCCTCACTGATGACCAAGTAACTCTCATCATCAATTCCACTCCGTTCCTCAACATTACATGGCTCACCTGTAACCCACACCCACCAACTGGGTTCTTGTGAGTCAACATTGATCAAAATGTCAGCAGAGTGATAATCAACCTCTGTCAATGTCAACAAAAACACCAGAAAATTTGTCAAAACCCAAGTAGTTCAATGCACACAAGACATACATTTATAAGCAAAGAAGTTTAACTAAATACCAGTGGCCTCCTTAAAAGGAAATTGATTTCCTCCGCTGGCACTTTCCTGTTGTAAGAACTTAAGCCGTGTCAGGTACTCATCAGACTTTACGGTATCAACTAATCGATCATGCAACTGCAACCAAATACAAACGTCCACAAATGGTTGGAAGGGTAAACATAATACTTAATAATACCCAAAAAGAAGGGTGGTAAAATAATAATCATAAACATTGGAATGAAATTATGGAAATGCTTACTATATTGCAATTACAGATCAAATAATATTGCACAACATGATTGTAGGATGCCCACTATGATTTATTTTTTATCCAATTATAGTAAAGAACTATTAGCTACCCAAATCCTAAAACAACTTTCCCCCCTAAGAAATTAGTTTATTGATGAAATTTAGCGAATTCCAGAATTCTCACTTGAAATTTAGCGAATAATTAAGGGGATACTAGTGCTCTATTCAATAAACAAATTTTCCACCAGAAAATTGTTTCTTTCATGAAATTAATGATCCTTTGTGTAAACTTCCGAAAACAAAGTAATTTATACGAGCTTCTTCTAAAAGCTGGATTTGATAAACTTTTTTATTTAAATTCAATCAAAACAGCATATGAATGCAGAAATCTTAAGAGACAAAAAAATATACAGCGTATGAATGCTTTGCATCCAATTACTGAGGAAAGGGAAATATCCACTTTCCCCCTCAAACCCTTCTTAACTTAAGAAACTATCAATTCAACCAAGAAAAAAAACCATTTTTTAAATAGCTTTATTAATGAAATCAAAGTATTCAAATTTCAAAGGCACATAATTAGAGAAAGAAATTAAATAAATAAGGTGTATATTATATACATCGGGAGGGCAATTATTGAGGAAGGAAGATGATTCAGATAAATTCTGAAGAAGCCCCAAATTCTGTTCAAGCAATTCCCTAAGACGCCGATTCTCAGATCTTAGTGACTCAAAATCGTCGTTATCGGAGCAGTGATGGTCGGCGGTGGCGGGTGGATTGTGGGGGTGGAGATGGTGGTTGAATTCCACGGCGGTCCAAGCAACGTCGGCGACTTCAAGCACCGTCTTGGCAACCTCCACGGCGTCACGGGTTCGCATGATTTGATATTTGACACAGAGTTTGGATTTGGGGGAATATTTTCTTCCCAAATCCCTGATTTGTGAGCGTTTTCTTTTTCTTTTGGAAGTTTTCACAAGAAACGGGTTGTCGTTTCCTTGTGTTGTGTGCAAAATTTCATGGGAACCGGTTTTGTCGTTTTTCAAACCGCTAGGTCAAACACTATTAATTATGAGTAGTACCCGCTTTCCTATTGTTTGTAATGTGTATTCTATATATTAAGTTGTATCGTTTGAGTTAATTGTTCAATCTTAAAGAAATGATGCATATACAATTGTGTTCATCAAGAATATAGTCTTGATATATTCACTTAATTTTATTTTCTAGCATGTTGATAGGTATTATTGTGTTTGTCAACCCGCTTTCATATTGTTTGTAACGTGTAGTCTGAATGTTTTAAATGTCAAATATTCACATACTCTTTACTCAATGGCATACATTGTGACCAATGCAATATATTTCATGCATTCCTATTTTTTAATTTAATGGATATATATTATGACCAATGCAATAGATTTACTCAATAGATTTTAATTAATTAGATAAAAAATCACTTTTGCATGTAGAATACACATTACAAACGATAGGAAATTGGGTTGACAGACCCAGTACTGCCTGTTAACACACTAGAAAATAAAATTAAGTGAAGATATCAAAACTCTATTCTTGATGAACACAATTGTATATGTATCCTTTCTTTAATTACCTCAAACGAATATATATTCAACTGCAAATTACAATATATAATACAACTTAATATGTAGAATACACATTACAAACAATAGGAAAGCGGGTTGACAGCCACAGTAGTGCCTGTTAACACGCTAGTAAAGATAAAATTAGAATTTATAAAATGAAATTAGAAGTTATAAAATAAAAATAGAAGTTATAAAATATGAAATAAATTTTTATTGGTATAAGTATATATAAAGATGAAATTAGAAGTTATAAAATAAAATTAGA
>NC_032010.1:19478023-19540560 GCF_001865875.1 Lupinus angustifolius
AAAATGAAATTAGAAGTTATAAAATAAAATTAGAAGTTATAAAATATGAAATAAATGTTTAGTAGTATAAGTATATATAAAGATGAAAGTATAACTTATACAATAAAATTAGAAGTTATAAAATATAAAATAAGAAAATTCAAAATAACTTCATGAAAGTTAGGTTTTTTTTTATTAAGTAGTATAGAACTATAGATATGCAACTTATAGTTAATATATTTGAGGTGGTTATATGAGATTATATGGTTTTTTTAAATTAAATTTTTTGAAGGGCAAAATAGGAATATATAAATTATGCCATGGTGGTGGTTACACCATGTTTTGACTTTATATATAGTATAGAAGTATATATATATAGATAAGATCTATGTTTTTTTACATTTAGCACATTATTTAACATTAATTTGTATTGCTTTTATTCGAAAGTCAATGGTAATTAATATATGAATAATAGATGATTTGTTGAATGATAGATAATTTACTGAATGATAGATAATTTATTAAATGATAGATAATTTACTGACAGTGTAAAAACATGTATATTATCCATATATATACATATTAAATACATTAATTATTCATTACATCTCATTTTAATATCACTACACGAATACATTGAATTAAATAAGAGTTGGAAAATTGATAAAATGGTGGTCTAGTTGTGTAAGACCCTACTAAATTTCAAGATAACAAGAAGTCAAAAAATTCAATTTGTAAATAATATTTGTTGAAAAAGACAGTCACACACTCTGAAAGAGATTAATTCTTACCAATAGAATTATAGGATATCCTTAATAGTACCTACCAAAAAAATAAGAATGGAAAAATGCATTAAGAGTATTTTTACACGTTAATGTATTATTGACCATACTTTTAAATATAGATAATATGTATGAATTATGAATAATATATTGTTTTAATATAAAACTTTACAACTCTGGTAGATAATACATTTTTTAAATAATTGAATGTTTTGACTATAATGTTACATTCAGCAGAATATAAGCAGTCTTATTAATATTGTTTATTAAATCGATTATGGTACTGATATAGTGGTAAAATAGTTTAATTGGTAGTTCACTAATTAAATTGAATATCGGCAAAATTAGATATACATATATAGTATTTTAACATTAATGTTGAAAAATCAATAAAAAACCAATACTTTTTTATTTTCATTAAAAATTAATTTTAAATAAAAACTAACGGGTATGACCGGTACGGTTTAATTGAAAATTGGTTGGTATGACCAGTTTTAGTCGGTTTTGACCAATATGATTGCATGATCAGTATAATGATTATACTGTATCGGTATTATGACTGATTCACTGGTTTACAGGTTGAATCGACAGATATGAAACAATTTTAACAACACTGAAGTACTATATTTTGAATATTAATATTATTTTCAATTTCTATCCTCTGAAATAGTTTGAGTCAGAGTAATTAGTATATAGCATAAGTAGTTTCTATCATTATGCAAAGCTATGGTTTGTGTGTGTTTTAAAATTGAAATGTAGGAGTGGTTAAGCTAGTGTGTGAATCATATATAGAGTGTGTATAATATTAGTTAAATAGCATTATGTTGTTATTGTGGTTATTTCTATGGGTCAAACTAATGTGCGAACTCGTTATTAGTTTGCTTCGATGCGAACTGATTTAGGACTGTTGGATTAAAAAATGATGTTACCGGCTACCGTGGAGAAAACCATTTAGAAGTCAGTTTTGGAAGGTAAGACTTCTAGGGGGACGTCTTGTCCTAGATGCACGACTTCAGGGACGTCTTGTCCAATACTGAAGTTGATATGGGGGGTTACGACTTCTTGGCTGACTTTGGTTATTGAGGAAACAACTTGAGTGATACGTATGGTTATATTAGGTTCATGCATAGTGAGATATTATAGACGTTTCTTCCATCATAGTGGAATATAGTGGCTTCTTCCAACATATATATTGAAGGGACGAACTTGCATATATAAGGTAGTTTGTTATTTATTTAGTACTCATGTTGTCATATATGTTTTGTTAGTTATATGTTTGTTATTTGTAATTATTATTTGTACTGTTTGTTCCTTGTTTGTTAGTAATTTTTTGTAAATCAAAAATAGAGTTATTGATTAATTTTCTGTTTGTTTTTATCTATTAGATGGAAGAAAATATATAATGCATTTGTTTTATTTTAGTAATATAAACGTTATATTTTACTGATTGTAGGTGGTAGATGAATTTGATAATAGTGATACTGAAAATATGAATGAAACAGAGGAGGATTTGGGTTTTGAAGAAATTGATTTTGCATTGTTAAACGTAGATGAAGTGAAGAATTTTAGGTTTTTGAACAACGATTTTGCATACGAATTTTATAAGATGTATGGTATGAAGAAAGGTTTTGCTATAAGAAAATATCATACTCATCAGGATAAGGACGGTGAAATTGTATGGCAATCATTTTTCTGTGATAGAGAAGGATTTAGAGAGAAGAAAGATGATGTGGTTCGAAAGAGGGTTCCCAGAAAAGAAACAAGATGTGGTTGTTTAGCAAGAATGAAGATTCACGTTGACAAGGAAAAAGGAGGTTGGTATGTGAGTTATTTTTCCGATGAACATAGTCATGAAGTGGTTGGTGAATATTATGGTGGGATGATAGCTTATAACCGAAGAATGACTGAGACAAATATTGGTCAGATGAACACGATGAGAGAGTTGGGAATTGGAACGGGAAATATTTTTGCCTCATTTGCTGACCAATATGGTGGTTATCACTACATTGGGTTTTCTAGAAAAGACATGTATAATCAAATCCAGAAGCAAAGAAGGATCGGAAATGGCGACGCAGAAGCAACCTTACAATACTTGAAGGAGCAATTGAAATCAGATTCTGTAATGTATTGGAGGCATACCGTAGACGAAAAAGGTAAGTTGCAACACTTGTTATGGGCTGATGAATGTAGCATTTTCGACTACTCAATTTTCAGAGATGTTCTTGCTTTTGATGCAACCTATGGTAGAAACAATTATAAATTTTCAGTCGTAGTATTTTCTGGTGTGAATCATCACAAGCAAATAACAATATTTGTTACTGTTGTGGTGTCAAATGAGACAGAAGAAACATATGTGTGGATTTTAGAAATTTTTTTGGAGGCTATGAATGGGAAACAACCAAAGTGTGTTATCACTAATGGAGACTTGGCGATGAAGAATTCAATCCAAAGAGTTTTTCCTGAAACTCAGCATAGGTTATGCGCTTTGCATATATGTAACAACGCTGGAAAAAATATCAAGAAGAAGAACTTTCATAAGGATTTCCAGAAAGTAATGTTGAATTTCAAATGATGTGGGAGGAACTTATCATCAAACATGGGCTTCAAAATAATGCTTGGGTCGCTCATACTTATGATTGCAGAAGTATGTGGGTCAAGTCTTTTATCCGGGGAAAGTTCCATGCTGATTTGCATACCACATCACGATGTGAAGGGTTACATTCACAAATGGGGAGGTACATAAAGTCTGGGTATAATGTGACCGAGTTTTTGTATCACTTTCAATTATGTGTAAGCCACATTCGCAACAATGAGGCTGTTGAAGATTTTAAATCTTCTTATGGTGATGAGTTGTTACAAACTCCTTATCATAATTTAGAGGGTCATGCTGCCTCATTATATATCAGAGTGGTTTTCAAAGAATTTGTTGAAGTGTTAGTGGAAGCTGCAAAAATGAAGATAATTTCTACCCACCAAACATCAAGTCATGTAATATACAAAGTCGAAAAGCATTATTGCCCCAACAAAAAATGGCATGTTTCCCATTATGATGGCGGTTCTAATGTGGACATTAAATGTTCATGTAGAAGAATGAAATCATTTGGGATGCCATGTAGTCATAGTGTTTTTGTGTTACTAATTCTCAACATCACACATTTGCCTCCTTGTATGGTTCTTGATAGGTGGACAAAAAAAGCAAAGGTTGTTCAATGTCTAAATTTTCAAGAGTGTGACCTTAGTAAAAAGTCGATTCAAAGCAGCAGATATGGAACATTGAGTGATATTTGTAGAGTTTTGTGTAACCTTGCTTGTAAAACGGAGGAAGACTTTAAAGAAATGATGGAAAAGTTTACAATGAAAGTATTAGACTTCGATTGAAACAAAGTTCAAGTTCAATTCAAAACGATGGTATTGGTAATGAAGACCAAGTAAGGGATCATGTTTGTGTGCGTCCTAAAGGACGAGTTGCTGGAACGAGCTCAAAAGGTAAGCGAGGTAACCAATATGGCATATGTCGAGAAATTGGACACAATAGACTTAGTTGTCCAAATGTTGGAAGTTGTAGCGTTCTTTTTTTGAAAATGAATGTGAAGAGTGAGCAGTTACTTTATCTAATGAAGTAATTTTGTTACTTTATGTTTTTACTCTTATTTAAAGTGTAAAAACAAAATTAGAAGGAAAAACATTGTCTTTCCAAACTGAAGCAGTGATACAAAAAGCATTGTCCAAATATTGTTGCAAATATTCATAAAAAAGATGAATGTTTCCCAAAAAGCCAAAAAGCTGGATATGGTGTTTAGATGAAGGGTAGCTTGGACCATATTAATATAGATTTGGTCTTCACTTCCTTATGGTGGGATGATAGCTTCTACCTATTTATCTATTTGCACCAAGGTAATATATATTTTCATGTATACAAATTTTTGTTCATAACAACAAAATTTCCTCTTTCCATTATAATTAATATCAAAATTACATAGGTGGGGTCTCAACAGCTGCCATTTTCAAGGAATTCCATGTGGAGATTTAACAGGATATATGTCACGTTTAGATCATATGGATGTCAACCACGTAAAAATTCAAAAAATCTTATTTCTTACACTTTTTAGCAATATTTCAATTCTCTAGCAATATGTTCTCTTCATTTCTTAGTTCAAATGGCTCCCCTATGAGACTGACATCAACAATCTCCCTTGTTATGTCCAACAAGATAAGAAGGTCTGGAGTGCATGCACAACCTTGATTTGTTTCTCGATTGTCGAGTGACATCAAAAAGATCGAGTCAGACTACAATTTGGTTTGGTTCAAGACGTGCCACAATCATCTAACAATATCGATGCACTACATAGAATTGATAAACGTGGAAATCAAGATGCAAATTGGGTCATTAAGCATGCACAGTGTATCGAACATTGGAGTCATCACAAAGATCAAGTCTTGCAAGGACCTCCAATTCAATTTCCAATCCACACACCAACATATGAATTGGTATCTCACCATTTCTAGACTCTTTTTATCTGCGGAATTGCAACTCTAAGACCCACGCCAAATAAATTTTCAACAAAATCAACAACAATACTACCATCCAAATCAACCTCCCACACCTCAAACTCCAATATTCCAACCTATGACGAACCAACCTTTTATGTCACAACATAATTTGTCACAACAATCAATGTATCAACAAACAATGTCTGATTCTTATAATATTCAACCCGTGAGAATGTCTTTCCACGGTCAACCATCACACCAGTATCGCATTGATGATATCATGCCTCAACGTCACTCATTTTCTACAGAAAATAGTGATTTCATCAATACTTTATTGGGTACACCTCAATCAACAAATGTATATCAGAACGATATCATGTTCAACATTAATCAAGATGATGGTGTTGAACGAAGTTCTTTCAACATTGATGATAATATTTTCCCTACAAGACAAACAGATACAAATGAACATCAAACTACATATGAACATCGAGGAAGGCCATGTTGTCATAGGCAACCACTTAGGTGTGGGACAGGAGGTCATTTAGGGAATCATTAAATTTACTATTATTGTAACTTAGTTATAAATAATTAATTTGTATTAACATTTTCTATTTACCAATTTTATTTGAGTCATCTCTTTTAAAAATGCCCCTAAACATTCACTTTCTATATTAAAAAATTACAAATAAATAGGCCTAACATAATTATAAATAAATAGGCCCAAACAAAAAGGAGGACATTGTCAAAATAATCCAAAAAACAACTAAGGTCTAACAAATTAAAGTCCATTGTCCCAGCATGTTCAAAAGTCGGTAATATGTCCCTTGTCCCAGCACGCTCAGAAGTCGGTAATGTCAGTCCCGACTTCTGCAAAGGACGAATACGTCCTTCCTTCTCACGACTTCTAAGAAACAAGAACAAGTCTTCCTATGCTACAACGACTTCTGTTCACAAACACTACTTCCGATAACCAGTAACCGGTAACAAAAACAACGGCTCAGATTTAAAGACTAACCATCCAATAGCTATCAAACTAATTCGCTTTGAAGCGAACTAAAACTAAGTTTTCATAATAGCCCTCTCCTATTTCTATTGGCTCTATTGGTTGGTTTGATTATAATGAAAGACAAGCTTAACAATCAAACCAATCATAATCGGTTCCTAAATAATATCCAAACCAACCCAATGAACTGAACTAACCCAAAAGTATGGTTTGGGTTAAGTTGCTTGTGTTACTTGGTTCTGGCATAATTATGTATAACCCTAAGAGAGGTAAGAGCGATAGTGATTCGAAGTCAATAAAGACAAGATATATGAGATGCAATAACAAAAATTGAGGGAGTTTCAAGTAAGAGAGTAACGAAAACTAAATACAATGTTACTATGAGATGTGAGTTGAACTAAAGGGATTCTCTATCCCAAAGAGACCTGTCTACATGTCCATATCTAATACAATTATACTAAATAATATAAAATATTAATTTATATTTTTATAATTGTTATTTCTCAATTAAGATATCTTTTGATTAGTCTGTGACATCATCGGGACACCAAAAGAAATATGAGATCTCCACTCTTGAGTTGAATATGTGAATGTCTTTGAATCTATCAAACATATGAGTTAGTTTGGTTCATATCAAGGCCAAACATTAGTCTCAAACCAAACATATTTAAAATAAAAAGCTTGAACTAGTTCATGTGTAGAACGAACCCCAAAAAATGTGTGCACCTTTAGCTGTAACAATAGTGTTATTAACAAATTATAATATTTGTTGTTTTTAGAAAGTATAATGTTAGATGGAAAATAGGTTATGTGAATTGTACTGGTCAAAGTAATTTCTCTTTTGTTTTTAAGTATTTCATACAGGCATAGGTATTTTTAAATTTCATATAAAATTATTTAAAGAACACTTATATTTTGTTTTTAACTTATGTCATATTTTAATTTTATATTTATTTAATTTATATTAAAAACACGTTTACTGCAAAAAAAAATTAGATTAAGTTATTTTTATTTTTAATTTAAATATATTTTACTTAGTTAAAGTTATTTATGAATAAATAGTATATTAAGACTTAGTAGAAGATATTTTTCAAGGATTATGCTAGGTAACATTATTAACTCAATAACATCTTTGGATTCTGTTTGTGAATTGAGTTTTGAAGGATAATAAAATGAATGTGAAGAATGAAGATTCTACCAGTCCAAAGAGCCCAAAGAGCCCAAAGATTCAACCAATTGAAAAGTGGATTGAAAATGATTGATTTAGAAAACTTTCCTCTTTTGACATTTTTTTTTTGAAATTCTGTTATTAATTTTGTTTCCTTATTAAGTTAGTCTTTTTTTCTGTTGATAGTTTTTTTCTTGTATAAATATAGAGTAGGCTTAGGTATGTAAAAATTAGCTAATCAATAATCAAGGCATCAATCAATAAAGTTCAAGCTTCTTTTCTCCTCTTGATTTTCTTTTGCATTTAGTTCACTGTTTCTTCTTCTTTCTTCTTCTTCTTTGCTATACCATGCGGAAACTTTTTTCACAATGAAAGAGAAGGTCTCAAAATTATTTCATAAGTATGATCTCATAACCTTCTATTCCTATTCTTTTCTCTCCAAAGTCCAACTCGTAAAGAACAAAAACAAATATAAGGAGAAATAAAGGAAATTAAGAGTGCCCACGTGACAAAAACAGAGACAAGAGCAAGTTCAAGAAACATCAAAATGCTTACAGAAAAGGTCATACGAAAATGCAGCCACTAAAGCATGCAATTCTGAAAGATACAGAATCTTTCTTGACCTCATTTTAATTAGTAGGAACATTTATAATGCATAGTCCTAAAGGACCTAAGATCTTGTACCATGTAGGACACTCTTCCCTTCTCCCCTCATCTGATCAGGAACATTGACCTCTATGCTGTCCAAAATGTTTGATCCTGATATTGTTCCATCCTTTATTGACAGTTCTTTGTCTCTCCCTGCATCCTTTGTGTTCACACTGTCCTTGCTTTTTCCCCATACCACAGTGTAAAGTCCGGTCACAATTATAATAGCTCCAATTATGCTGTACAACACAAAATAAATAACGTAGGACATGGAATAATGTAACAAATTGTGATTTTGAATAAGCACTATTAATTAAGCATTGAATGATTACCTTCCTAGATGAATTTGCTCAGCTAAGATAATGGAACCCAATGCTGCCGTGATAATCATACATAATGGGCTGAATGAAGTTACAAACACAGGTCCACGTTCCCTGGTTACTACTCCTTGTATATAGTATGCCATTCCAGAACACACCACTCCCTAATTTTAATTAAGCTAATTAATCTCAAACATTAAAGACTAAATGATTGATTAATGATCTAATTAAGAGAATGAATTTGTATATATTGAGAAATTCTTACATGGTTGATTAATAGTATGACATCTAATAAAAATATATCATTTTGTTATTGGTTAAGATCATATGATTCTCGATCATGCGATAGTTTATCGTATACATTTGGCATGGAAAGATACTCACAGAATAAACACAAGCCAAAAGCCTTGAGTCCCATCCTATGGACCACACACTCATGTCACGTTCGAAGATAAGAGACGCAATTGCACCCTCAAAAATACCCAAAAAGCAAATCCAAGATGTCACCGAGAGTTCTGCTGGGTACAACTTCAAAGTGAAAGACTAAAATCCACCAACATTAACACAAGTGAGATTCTTAACCAGTTCATGAAAATTGTATCAACTTAAAAAAATAATGTGCATGCAAATATATACACACACATAATAGGCCATATATACATACTTGCAATATAAAGAAGCTAGCCCAACCACAGCAACTTGCAATGAGCATTAGTGTGCCAAGAACCCAGTGTTGGTTAGAGGCATCGGTGCTGGCACTATGATGTTGGCTACCACCTTGTCCCTTTATGATCTGAAGCTCAGGGCCTTTGTATAAAGTCATAACCATGGCTCCTGATACTGTAACTGCGGTTCCAATTATCTTGGCTAGGCTGTGTATTTTTTTCAAGTTCACTGTTTCTAATCTGATAGCACATTAGAAGAATATAATCATATGACTCTATGGGTCTACTAGGAAATAAAAATAGTTAATATAGATTATTGAATCTTATTTTAATAATTAAGATTAAAAGATAAATGTAATATTTTTTTAATGGTATAACTACTAACTAACTTTTAACTTTAAACCATTCAATATGACTGTAAGTCACATATTTATTATTCTAACATGTTTTTTATGAGAACTATTTGATGCAAGTTCCACGTAGTGAATGTATTTAAAACAATTGCTTAATAAAATTTAGCAACATTACTCTATACAGTTTATATCACATATTATGCAAGGATATATATTTTAATGACAGACCCACAGAGTATAGTTGGCATTTGTCACTTGTTGGATTCTAGAAAGGAATAGAACTAGTTTTGTGCTTTTGCTAAAGCGCACAATCTACTCATAATATTATGGTGAAGTAATTTTGAAGGTTTTAATTACCTGAAAACGAGTGCCATTATAAAGGTAATTGCTGGAAGGACATTAACGGTGGCGGATGCAAACGTCGTTGAGGTGTACTTCATCCCCATGTTGTACAGATTCTGATCAAGCACTGGCCTGTTTTTTTCATCACCAACAAAGTTATCAATCCACAAATTAATTCAGCATGTTGTATCCATAAACAAAACTTATAATATAGAAAAAATAGTCCATCTAATTGAAGTTTAAGAGTTTTCTAGCATCATTCACGTAATAGTTATTAACTCTGGAATGTTAGCTACTGCAAGGTTTTTTACACAGCACTTAACTTAACAATTATTATCTGTTTAATGAAAGTAGTATTTGTAAATGATTGATGATGTAGTAACAAAGTAAAAAATCTTTCATTACATAAATATTAAATCCTATGATATATAATATTTAAATTTTTACAATTTGTGGGAATAAATAAAGATTTAATGTTTATTTAGTGATAATACAAGTGTTTTTTATAATATTAGTTAACTATATATTATTTATTCTTAGAAAAAGTAATCTAAATATATATTTGATTTATGAATATATATATATATATATATATATATATATATATTTAATTCATAATGTTGGAAAAAATAAATTTAAATTATGAAGTGTGGTATATCTCCAAGTACGAAAGATGCTCAAATTTCCTACTTTGGCTGGATGGCATATTTCTTGTTCAATGAATCTCTATCCGCCTCAAGTTATATTTGCAGTGAGATCAATAATATTATATGCCTAACCTCTGGGTTTGATGATGATCTCCCTTTCTAGTTTCATTTTTTATCATCTATGAATAGCTAAATAGTTTTATTTTCAATTATATTTTATTATTTGCACAATAATATGTATATATAATATTTTATATAGTATCAAAATCGATTAGAGGCCAATTAATGGAATACAAGACTTGATCTATATGAGTGTCAATTATGTTGAGATGATCAAGATTTGTTCTATACGACTATCGATCATGCCCAGATGATTAAGATGATGTCATCAGATTGGGAAATTGTTTCATCTTAGTGTCAGAATTGGTCAAAGGTCAACAATCGGACATACAAGTTAGATCTGGTCTACACAACTATCGATCATGATGAGGCGGTCAAGATCTGGCCTATATGACTGTCAGTCATACCCGAGTGACTGACGTAGCTATGAAAAAGGATGACATCGACATGACTGGACATGACATGACATGTCAATACCTACTATGTCGAAGAATCTTTCTTCGCACAAAAGACAAGGACACACCACATTAAAGGTAGAGGTTCACATTATCCATAGTTACATGCCAAAGAATCTAAATTTGCAGCATTGTTAACATGAGGTTATAAAAATGACAAGACCATGTCATCCCATATCATCTACAATGATGAGATCTCTCCTTGGAGTGCAAGTCACTTCAAAGAGAACAATAATATATTATATATTTTTCTCTCTAATATACTCCTATAAATATTAACGTGAGCGTAAGAGTGCCTTTTCAGATACTCAACAAAGGCAATCCAAAACTGATAACTATTTGATTCTACTTAAAACTTAAGTTCCAACCACCCTTCAAAACCAGTTATAGCTTGGATCTAGCAAAGCAACCCTAATACCGATAGACTCTGCTGAATATCTAAGTTTGGTAACTTTCTTGTGGAAAAAAATAAGTGTTCATAATTTCTCCTTTTTTTGAAACAAATTGATATAAAATCTCCTAAAAACTTCATTAGTTTTGCCCTCCACGCATCATGTTACCACCCCAACATGGATTTGCTGACCTTTATTCCATGGCGCGATTAATTAATTAAAACATTAAATATATTCTTTATTGTGCCTTCATGGATACTGACTTAGGAATTCAATTTAATAAATATATCATTTTTCAATGAAAGTTTATTTTCTAATTTAAGAACAATGATTTAAGTTTTTGGTAGATAAAGAAGTCATGATTGGGAAATATTGTGCTTTGTCGTGGACTTTGTTATTTGCAGACAGAAATCATTACACCGTTTTTAGTAATATGATAAAATTATGTTTTGTGATTTGTCCTTTTGTCAGCATGATGTGTCCACTAGAAAAGTGGGCCAATATGAAGCACCATTATCGAGTTGCCGCGTTTCTTACTTTCACTCAAGTTAGGCTTAGGAATTCATGGATTGTGCAGAATATTCTTTAATTTTTAAGGTTTTCAGTCAGATACTATACAAAGCAGAACCAATGAGAACCTGAATGAACTCTGTTATTGTAATCACATTTATATAGTTTGTTTATCTCATCCATAACATACCATATACATAAATAATGATCAGCCACACTCATGGAATTCTGAGTATTAAATTATATGATACATAGGGGAAAAAAACATATTCAATGACCATAATTTTTAAGTTATTTTTTAATAAAAAATATATAAATTAAAACAAATATCATTCTCCTTATATTATAGGACTGAACCCTAATACTGGAGATGAATTATAAAGAATGCAACTTTTAATAACACATTTATCCATTTGATTCGATGAAACCAATCTTTATCGTTAAAAATAAGGGGAGAAATATATATTTATTTGTCTCTTCATTAATAAAAATGATATTTGTTCATTTACCATTTATGCGGTGAGAAAATATTAGGCTAGTTAGTTCAAAATTGTAATGGATGCATGTGATCTTGAAATAAAGTTTTTGACGGGCCAATGATTCGATTCTGCGAATATAACTGATAATATGTTGAGAGAGTTTGAAGAGTCTTACTCAAGGAAACCAAGCACTGCTAATCTCAGGAAGATTGGGAGTGTCATCTTTGGCCTTACTTTTCTGCAAAGATGGCGAATCAAAACGTACGCTTATTGTTACAAGTTGATAGATGGAAAAGTTACAACATATAGCAAAGTGAACCAACCAGAAAAGCTGTTCTACATAATGCAAGTGTTAGTTGTGTGTTGAAGGGAAATAGAAAATGATCATTGATACCCATTTTCCAGCATCTTTTTTCATACTATGGATGTGTTTGGTTCAGATTTGAGGATAATGGATCAATTAGTGAGACGTGAAGAGGTTAGATGTATATAGTCTTGTTATTGCAAATGATACTCTTTTCTGATAATGAATATAATCTTAATGTTAAAAAATTCATCTTAAAAATTTAAGTGTGTTTTTTGTCTAAAAACTGTAATAAAAATAATTTATGTTATGTTGTTAGGAATGAATTCACATCTCCCCATTTCCGTGTCTCATTTTTTGTCTTATACCAATTAAAAATTGTTATTTAATTATAAAAATTCGTAAAAATGGAAATATTTTTTTATATTATTTAGTGAAATATATTTGAGCATAGAGATAAGAATTTTTTTGGACATGTGATCCTTATACATATTGTTACCAAATATTTTCCTCTACCAATAAGACATTTGTCTAGTGGTATAAGATATTATGGGATCTGAGACAGGTCAAAAGGTAAAATGTTTGATTCCTAAAATAACAACACTTGTTGTGATGGGTAATCATGTACTCATAAAGAGATTAGTTCATTATCCATAAGGAATGAGAAAATGCATTATACTGAAAAATACTTTCATCCTCCTTATATATTATCATTTTGAAGTGAAACAACTTATTTTTCCTTCTGAAAAAGTAAATATATTCTGAACCAAACACCCTCTCGCTTTGTAATATTTTTTATCATTATTCAACACTTGTTTCCAAAGTAAAATCTTTTAATACATGGTTATAAAGTACGTATAAAATGATGTGTGAAGAAAAAGAGTATGAGGATATTATTACTTCATAAAGTAAACATGAAGAAAGGTACCTTTCTAGGACAAGAGCAAAGGGAGCCATGATGAGAGTAGCAACTATGTGACGGTAAACTGAGAGTACCCAATGGCTCAAACCATGTTTGAAGGAAACCATCGTAATGATATACATTCCAGCATAACCAAACTGAAGGGATACCATAGCAAGGTAAGGTTTCATCTTACGAATCATGCTCAATCTACCCTCACCATTTTGGTCCTCATTTTCCATGTCTCTATTAGAAACACAAAAAGTAAATACAAACTCACAAAAGGGATTGAAGGACCTTTGTGACTTGTGAGTTAGTGTGTGATAATTAAAAATGTGAAATGGTCTTTTTATAGAACCAAAAAAGCAAAAGGAAATTAGTGAGAGGCCTAGGGTTTTCATAATCAAAATAGACTTGATATCTCATATCCTATCACATATGTTGTTTCATTCCAATGAAAATATGTATGTCAATTAAAAGATTTAAAACTATATTGTTATTGTTGTTTTGTTTTATTATCATTGATATACGACAATATATGAGACATGATATGAGACTATAGAAGATATTTTTTTACAATAGCACAAGGCACTAACTCTCTCACTTCAATTTTCAGCCTCATGGATTCCATAATTATCCATTTAATAATTAAATACTCCGATATATTACTATAATACTTTTTTATATTTATATAATTGAATCAATAGAATAAAGTAAGGGATATATTATGTGTATCTTAGATATGAAATGTACCAAATGGAAATTAGGTTTAGTGCTTAGTCATTACGCATGCACATTAAAGGCATTAAAGGCTTAGGTTCTATTGAGGTGTTACTAAAAGTGAAAAATGCTATATATGTTCACGCCATTCAGAAAGAAAGATAAGTAAAAAAATCACCTCGTTAAAGTTTTCATCTCTTTAGTTATAGTATGCATACCTTTATTTACTTTGTTATTAAAAAAATTACTTGCTTATAAAAATATAATATGCAGAGGACATTTTTTTAATTAATGTTTCTTATAACAAGATATATAAGTTTATTTATTACGTGTAAATGAAGCTATTTAATCGTCTCCATTTATGCATACACATATGTCACAATCCGTATTCATTAATATGGGATATTATATCTGAATTGAACATACATGTCTCGTACTCAACGTTATCTACTTATATTATTGAGAACACAATATTATCTACTATTTGTTGCATATGTCAACATCTATTTTATTAAGTAACATGTGACAAAAAAAATTGAAGAGTCCAAATTGTTGTTGAATTTTAAATTAAATAATATATTCAATTAAGAATATGTTTTTCCTCCAACAATTCAATACTAGAGGGTCCAGTCAGTAATGAATTTAGGAATCGGATTTCAGGGGTGCAAATTGCAATAAATGCAGTGTTACTATATTCGATTGGACCAACAGATCTAAGCTAGAATGAACCTCCAACTTGTTTGAGTTGCTCATTTGATCGAATATGTGTTAGAACCAGAACCGAAAGAATTCAAGAAGAAAAGAGAAATCTAAGTTTGGTAAGAAGAAGATGTAGAGGAAGAAGAACTTGCTTTATTTAGTAAGAGTGTTGTAACGATTAACTACCATCCAACTAACTACTTCTATTTATAAAAAGAGCTTAGTTACAATTGTGGCCCAACAACAAGGAATGAGCCCAATACTAATATAACTACAAACCTGCCTAAGCTCTATGAATTACAATTTTCCAATACACCTTCCTAATTCATGCTAGCTTGATTAACCATGCCTATCTGGTTTCTTTGATTTTCGAAAGTCTTCTTCTTTAATGATTTTGTAAGAATGTCAGCAAGTTGCTTTTCAGTCTTGCAAAATTCCAGCCTTAGATGCCCTTTGTCCACTTGATCTCTTAGGAAGTGGTACTTAGTTTCTATATGCTTGCTACGCCCATGAGCTATGGGATTCTTTGCCAAATTTATTGCAGACTTGTTGTCTATCATTAGTAGCATTGAGTCTTCATTGTGCAATCCAATTTCTTTAAGCAGAGACTGCAACCAGAGTGCTTGACAACTTCCTAAACAAGCAGCAATGTACTCTGCTTCACATGATGAGAGAGCCACTCCTTTTTGCTTCTTTGAACTCCAACTTATAGGTGCTTCATTTAGCTTGAACAGATAACCAGAAGTGCTTTTTCTTTCGTCTTTATCACCACACCAATTTGCATCAGTGTAGCCAAGCAATGTCTTTGTTTCTGCTTCATTCAGTGTAGGGAAGAATATGCCAAAGTCTGCACTCCCCTTTAAGTATCTAAGAACTCTCTTGACTGCCACCATGTGAGTATGTTTAGGATCCTCCATATACCTGCTAACCAATCCAACCCCGTAGGTTATGTCTGGTCTTGTATTACAAATATATCTGAGTGAACCAATCATCTGCCTGTAAAGAGTTGGGTCAACACCCTCATCCTCTGAATTTCCTCTGCATAAGGCAATCCCTGTTTCAACTGGAGTTGCAGCTGAATTACATCCCTTCATATGGAATCTGTCAAGTACATACACACTATACTTTCTTTGATGCATTAGAATGCCTTTACTGGTTCTCATAAATTCGATTCCTAGAAAGTATGTGAGTGGTCCCAAATCTGACATTTCAAACTCTGTCTTGACTCCTTTCTTTATGCTTTCTATCTCTTCCTTCTTGCAGCCTGTGATGAGGAAATCATCTACATACAAGCATATTATTATTGATGTTGCACTAGGTGATCCCTTCACATAAATGCCATGTTCACTTGTGCATCTAGACAATCCTTGCTTCACAAGAAAACTGTCAATCAGTTTGTTCCAAGCTCTAGGGGCTTGTTTGAATCCATAGAGTGCCTTGTTTAGTTTGTATACCTTTTTTTCGTGACATGAAATTTCAAAACCAAGAGGTTGTGACATATAGACTTCTTTGCCAATGGACCATTGAGGAAAGCTGACTTTACATCCATTTGACAAAGAATCCAATTTCTTGATCTTGCTATTGCAACAACAAGCCTCATTGTTTCCATTCTTGCCACTGGTGCAAATACTTCATCAAAGTCTAACCCTGGTTTTTGTAGGTAGCCCTTTGCCACTAATTTGGCCTTGTGCTTGGCTATTGCACCATCTTGTTTCAACTTTACTTTGTAAACCCACTTAACTGCTATAGCCTTCTTTCCTTTAGGCAATGTAGTGAGTTCCCATGTGTCATTCTTTTCTATGGAGTTGATCTCTTCCTTCATAGCTTCAACCCAACATTATTCCTTCTATGCTTGTTCAAATGTAATTGGTTCCATCTCTGCAAGTAGAGTCATATGGACAAAATCTCCCTCAGGTGTGATTGTGTTATCAGAAAACACCTCATAATCTCTCAATATGCTTGATTGTTGCCTTTGCCTCTAAAGTCTTTCAACTGTATCTAATTTTTCTTCTCTGATTATGCTATGTTCTGATGTTCTCTGGCTATTTTCAATGTCCATCATACTTCCTTTAATCGAGGCTGTATTGCTTGAGTTCCAATTCCAAGATTGTGTTTCATCAAAACTTGAGATCCCTGCTATATGAGATAGAGTTTGTGTCTGGATTATATGTCTTGTATGCTCCTGTTGAGTGGTATCCTAGGAAGATCATTTTTTCTCCTTTGTCATCCAGCTTCTTTCTTTTGTTATTTGGTATATGTTTATAGCAAATCGATCCAAACACCTTAAGATGTTTCACACTTGGTTTGAGCCCAGACCAAGCCTCCTCTGGTGTGATGCCTTTTAATCTTTTTGTAGGACTTCTGTTTGCTATGTATACTGAGGAGGCCACAACTTCTCCCCAAAATCTCTTAGGAAGTTGTTTAGATTTCAGCATGCTCCTTGTTATGTTGAGGATAGTTCTATTGACTCTTTCTGTTGTCCCGTTGTGTTGAGGAGTGTAGGGTACAGTTATCTCATGAACAATGCCATCTTTTTCACAAAAGTCATGGAATTCATGAGATACATACTCACCTTCCCCATCACTCCTTAACAGCTTTAGTTTGTGACCACTTTGTTTTTCATCTAATGCTTTAAAACTCTGAAACTTGCTGAAAACTTCATTTTTCTTTTTCATCAAGTAGATCTAGAGCTTCCTGGTATAGTCATCTTTGAAGGTTAGAAAGTAGTTGTTACCTTCAATTGATTTAGCTTCTAGTGGACCACACACATCAGTATATACCACTTCTAGAGGTTTAGAGGTTCTTGATGGTAACTTTGATTTAAAGGAGTTTCTTGTTTGCTTACTTGTTAGGCAATCCTCACACATTTCAGTTGGTATGTTGATATCTGAAAGACCAGTTACCATCTTATCTTTCTTTAATATCTCTAAGTTCTTGAAATTCATATTCCCAAGTCTTTGATGCCATATCCAGGTATCATCTGATATGGTTTCCAAACATTTCTGATTCTGAAGTTGGATGTCAATCTTGAAGGTCCTATTGCTTGAGAGAGGTGCCTTCAAGATTAGGATTCTTTTCTTGTTAAATACTTTGAGCATTCTATCCTCCATCCTTATAAAGTAACCTTTTTCTAGTAATTGGCCAAGGCTAATCAAGTTGTTTTTCATCCTTGGTACATATAGGACATTGGAAATGAATGAAGCAGTGCCATCTTTCTTTTTAAGGCTAATATTTCCAATTCCTTTTGCTGTTTTGAAACTCTCATATGCAAACTTCACCTTTGTTTTTACAGAATCATCAAGTGTTAGAAACCATTCCTTATGCCCAGTTATATGATTTGAGCATCCTGTATCAAGATACCAATTCTCAGCAGAGAAATGTTGATCTTTATCTGTGGTAACCATTAGCAGTGTTCCACTTGAATCACTTGTTTCCAAACCAGATTTTTCACACTCTGCCATCAGTAAGACTTCTTCATCAGAGTCTTCATCCTTGGCCAACCTAGCTTCTGCTTCCTTGCTTCTCCTTCTTAGCTTGCATTCATATGCAAAGTGACCCCAGTTTTTGCAATTGAAGCATTGGATTCTACTTTTATCTTTCTTCCTTCTGCCACTCTCTTGACTGCTTTTTTTTTCATTTTTTGTGTCTGCTTCATAGCTTTGATTGCCTGAGCTATCTTTGAGGAATCCTTGTCCATTCTGGATTGATTTCTCATTCACACACTTCTTTTCTCCTTGCCACCTTCCACTGCTTTTCTTGTGTTTGTCATTGTGCATCAGATTTCTTCTCTTGAACTGAGCACTCAATGCTTGTTGTGATTGTCTATCATAAACTCTTTCAAGAAATATTTGTTCATGTGCTTCTAATGACCCTTACAACTCATCAATCTTGAAGTTCTCAAGATCTTTTGATTCCTCAATCGCCACTACAATATGATCAAACCTAGCAGCCAGTGTCCTGAGAATTTTCTCTACTATGCTTTGCTCAGATATCTGTTCACCACATCCCTTCATCAAATTAATCAGACTTCGAATTCTAGTCAAGTATTCAGCTACTGTTTCTTGCTCCTCCATCTGCAATAGCTCATATTGCCTTCGCATCATTTGCAGCCTGACCTTCTTGACCTTAATTCCACCAAAGTAGTATTTATCCAAGATTTCCCAAGCTTCCTTCGAAGATGATGCTGCAGAAATTTTCTCAAAGTTTGGACGATTTACACACTGATGTACCAAGAAAATGGCGTTGCAATCTCTCTTCTTAGCATCTCTAAACTCCAACCTTTGTGCTTCGGTTGAGTTTTCTTCAATTGGTTGCACCCCTTCTTACACTACATCCAAGCATTCTTGAAACCCAAAGATTGTCTTCATCTGAATGCTCTAGTGATCAAAGTTTTTCCCATCAAGTATGAGAAGATTCATTGCAAATCCATTTGAAGTTGACATTTCTTCTTGTTGATGCTTTGATGGTGATTTCGACTTGTTGCCACAAGTTTACTAATCGAAGAAGCTCTTGATACCACTGTTAGAACCAGAACCGAAAGAATTCAAGAAGAAGAGAAGAAAAGAGAAATCTGAGTTTGGTAAGAAGAAGATGTAGAGGAAGAATAACTTGCTTTATTTAGTAAGAGTGTTGTAATGATTAACTACCATCCAACTAACTACTTCTATTTATAAAAAGAGCTTAGTTACAATTGTGGCCCAACAAAAAGGAATGAGCTCAATACTAATATAACTACAAACCTGCCTAAGCTCTATGAATTGCAATTTTCCAATAATATGAACCAAAATTGGTATGGATCAGTTCGACTTGACTATTTTGGTCATAAGACTGATAACTCGGTCTATCTAACCAACCAATCGGCTGAATCAATCATTTTTTTTAAATAACAACAAAATAACCTCTTGTGAAGAAAAAATATATTGTGTTATTAACTTATTTATGTTTATGTTTGTCATTTTTGGAATTTTGTTTCTCACTTTTAGCTTATATTTTAACAAAATCTAATTTGCTTAATCAAGATTTAAATTTATTTGTTCGCTTTTGTTCTAATCAAATCGTAAAAAATACAATATTTAATGTTTTTTCATTTTATTTGTGACATTTTATTATTGTAAAAAAATGTATTGATTGATTAATTAATATTTGTATAATAATAATATTTTTAAAATTGAAATATAAAATTATTAAATAATACAAAACTAATATATTTTTTATGGTATGTCGATTCTAATTCCATTATTGACTGAAGTGATGGTTCATTCAAGATAAAATAATAGTGATTAAGTGATATAAAAGTTTATATAATAACCAAATGATGCTGATATATAATTTTATATAACAAAAGTATAACAAATATTACCTATAAAAATATTATAGGGTAGGAAAACATTTGAGAATATGTATTTGCATACCTTGGAACATAAATGGCGTTGTTCCTAGATCCGGTACTAAAGAAGAATCCAATTCACTAGAAAGAGGTTTATAGCAAATAAGAACGTTTCTAATTTTGGATAGCCGATGGGGATATTATTTTGGGATGGTGAACCAAATATGAACCTACTAGGTTTGGGTTCCCTCATTAAAATATTGCTCAGAAATTGGCAGATGAAGAAAAAATGTTATAAAGGCTATGAATCTGCACAAATAATTTCAGAATTCAACGCCCTTAAATTTCAATATGATTAACAATTTAACATAGAGAAACCCTTCGGATCCTAGAATCAAATTGGAACTTTGGAGTTCAACAAAGGGAACCCTAGTTTTAACAAAATGTAATAAACAATATCATAAAGAAATTAAACATAATCCAGTAATCCACCTTAATCAACCCCAACTTAATGAATAACTTTGATGAAGTTCTTATCTTTCTCTTCTTCAATCAGTGTGGGGTTCAGTAAAAACAAATAGCAGAGTTATATGGTTGACATAAATTATGGCTTGAATTACTTAAATTATTAGAAAGTGCAAATGAGTATAAAATAAGAGAGTGTAGTTAAAAAAATATAATTCATATTTATTTATTAATTTTATGAAAATCTAACGGTTCACGTGATTTAAATTAGTCAATAATCTAAATCATTATATCTATACTATTAACAAAGCCAAAACAAGTAATAACTATCATGCATGATATAATTTTTAAATTCCATTTTTATCCTTTTTAACCTCTCCTTAATAAATAGAAATTTCCACATTTTGCTTTTATTTTTTTATCAATACATTATTACTCATCCACACATTCTTTTTTATCTTATCTCTTTCTCAACCCAAATATAAAACAATAGCACATGAAAATATATATTCAATAACTCAATAATGATTATTAGATGCACGAGAAATTTATAAAAGTTTTGTATATATCATATCAATTATTACATCTTATATTCTTAAATTTACATTTTCTATTGAACTTATATGTTTCATTTTTTATACTTATAACTTATATAAAAAAAATAAGAATGCAGGTCAATCGGCACGAAGTGCCGATTGACACGCTAGTTTTTATAAAATAAATACTAAAATATAAAATAGTTTTTTTTAACTTAGTTAAGTATATAAACTCTTATAAAATAAACATTTAAAAACAAAAACTGGTTGAGAATGTTGTTATATGTGGCTGTAAAGTAATAGTGCGTGTGACGTGGGCATTAGACATCTCGAGATAACGCAAAAAGATTGGGAAAGGACTTATGTAAAACAGTAATAATACATGAAAAGATGTATACACTCATAATATATTTGTATATTATTATTGTATCATCTATACACTGATAATATATTTGTATATTATTATTGTATCATCTATTATTTATTTTTTATTATCATTGATTTCTAAATAAAAATAAATGAATGGTGGATAATATATTAACTGTGTAAAAAAATTTATATCATCGGTGCATAAATTTTATCCTCATGATGATACATGTTTCACTGTCACATGTAGGGTTGACAATGAACCGAATCAACTCAATATTCGTTCGAAATTCGATTCGCTAGTTAGCTCGATAAACTTGGTTCATGAACCAAATGAGCTGAACTTGAGCTACAAATTGAGTTCATTAAATAAACGAGTCGAACTTGAGTTGAATATAGTTTGACTCGTTAGGTTCATGAATTTGTTCGATATAAATATATATAGAATAATTTTTATGTTTACTATGACTCATGCATTATTTTTATATTTAATGTTATTATATATATAAGTAAGATTATATTTATATATAAAACTTTTTGCATTATTTTTCAAATTTTATTAATTATTTAAGTTGTCCAAATGAACAATTTGAACTGAACCGAACAATTCACGAACTTTAATCGAAGCCAAACTCGAGCTAAAAAGTAACTCGTAGCGAATTCGAGCCGAACCAATTCTTATCGAACTGAACTGAGCGGAGCTCTGATTTGGCTCGGTTCAACTTATTTTCAGTCCTAATCACATGTATCACATAATCATTTAACTTATAGAATGAAAAATATAAGAATTTTGAGTTTAATTTACCGAGATTTCAATCTATAAAATGAAAATTCTACAACAGACTACGGTCCCATCAAGACAAATTACTTACTCGTGTGATATTTGCTTATGAACTATCTTAAAATAAAACTGTATTATTTATCTCTCACTAAATTTGCATTCCCAGCTCAAAATGATTACCTTACAACCCTTTTGAAGTTAAATTAAATATGTATATATTAATAATATAAGTGTTTTTAAGGTGTTAGTAAATCATTCACTATTAATTTATTAATCACCATTGATTCTAAAAAAAATAATAAAACAAATCATGGATAACGTGTTGAAACTCTTTAGTTTTCATAGTATTATTTTTGTATTTATTTTATAATTTTAGAGTGCGTATGTTTAGGATTTATTGCTTAAAATAAATGCTTTTTATTTGAAAATAAACTTTTTAAACATTTTTATATCTATTTAATCAAGCTTCTTACAAAATTTGATTATTAAAAAGAACGTTTATAGATGAAGTTAATAATTCTAGCTTCTTCCAAAATTGTTTTTAAGGAAATGAGAGAATCCATTATTTTTTACATGAAAAATTATATATCCAATACCACTGCTCACGTCTATACCATCTTCCACTTTCCATTTTAACTCCTATTTTTTTTCCATCTCCTCTTCAACTTACGTTAATATATATATATATATATATATATATATATTCTTACCTAATATATAATCTATTTGATAAGTAGACAAGATTAGTAATTCATATTTTTATTTCTTAGTGTAGTGTTGTAAAAACTTGTTCGTGCCGACAGGTTCAACCCGTAAAACAGTTCTAATATCGGTATGGTACAAAAATCATACCGGTTATGTAATCATATTAGTTAAAACCGACTAAAACATGATAAAATCGGTCATACATGTCGGTTTTCAATTGAACTATACCGGTCATACCAACCATTTTTTATTTAAATTATTTTTTAATGAAAATAAAAAATTGTTAGTTTTTTTATTGATTTTTCAACATAAATGTTAATATATTATATATGTATATCAAATTTCGCTGATATGCAGTTTAATTAGTAAACTACTAGTTGAAACGTTATACCACTATATCAATACCCTAATCGGTTTGATAAGCGATACGACATTAATAACACTTAGTGTTATTAAAATTATTTTTATTTAACAATTGATTTTATTAAACAGAGTTATTTTGAATTTGAATTGTAGATATAATAATGATAAACTATTTATTAACTTTAAAAACTTAAAAATGTTTCACCCCAGCCAAATTCGAACAATTCAACATCATATTGGGCGCACATCCATATTAATATCCCTCATTCACTCGCCAAGGACGGGTCAAACTTACTGCAAGTGTCATTAATGCATCTGACTCACCACTAACGTCTCTGACTCACCATTAATGCATATCTGACTCGTCATTAATGTGTTGCTGGCTCGCCATTAATGTGAGCTGACATTCCACCTACTACGCCGCCTGCAAGTTTCACCTGCCCCCGACAGATCGACAGTTGCAGACCTCCAGGGTGGTTAAGGACAACTGACATAACCCTACTGTACCCACCAAGTACTAGCAAATGGTCGGACGCCACATCAACCGCTCCAAACTCTATAAATAGTAGATCCCATACAGGAAGTATCAATTAATATTAATTCCATCATTTATTACTTATATTCATTACTCTTGCTCTCACTTCTCACTTATTTATTCTCATTATCTCTTTCTAAAAAACCATATACTGACTTGATTGTCAGAGAACATTTCCACATACCTCCCTCGGTGGGTCCAGACATTACTTCGACCAGGGCTCTTGACTTCTATTACTCAACCGGACACTCTATTCCGATCATACCCTATCAACAAAAAAGAACATTGACATCGTCTATGACTTACCTACAACATGTTGACCACCCGTAACGAAGCTCAACCCCTCAGTTAAGCAGAACCACTCACTACAAACATACCTCTGAACCATGATAATCCCTCCATCGACCCTCTAGTACTAGTACAACCATCCCAACAAGCAAGCCAAAGTCATCCCCAAACCCCACCCCAAAAGCACCTACCATCCAACAACTCCTCCAAATGATCCAAACTCAAGGCCATATTATCGAACAACATGCCAAATTGTTACCTAAGCTCCACCAACACAGACCTTGAAAGTGCAAAGTGTCAAGGATAGCACTAGCATGTCTTTGCTTATGTTTTGATGAAGACAAGGTTTTAACAAAGTTTGAGGATGACTCAACAATCAATAGGCCTTATGCTCATTTGGTCATGTCTAGACTAAGATGTAAATTGAGTCTATAATCTAAGTAGTCTGGGATGTGTGTTGTAGTAATTGAGTTTAGGTTAGGTGAACCTAGATGCTAGTCTCTTAAGCCATCTTAATTGAACTATCATATTCATGAGATACATCATCTAGTTAATTGTATGTTCATGCATCTATCATACATGTTATATGTGCATATTAAGCATAATATAATTGGTAAAGCATGTATATATATTGTGCATAACATATGAGAAGTTTACCATCTGAAACATATGCATAAATGTTCCAGTTAATCGATTAACGTGATAACTTAATCGATTAACTCAACTGCTTTTCTTTTAAATATTTGTTTTCTGCTTTAACTGAATTCCGTGTCATTTTGTTGCCCCGTTAATCGATTAAAGAGAAGCCTTAATCGATTAACTAGTCTGTTATGTGTTATAACTGAAATCTGTTTTAACTGTTTTAACTATTTAACTGTTTTTGCAACGAATGTAACCGCCTATTCTCTATGCTATAAATACAAGGCATCATTCAGAAACCCATAGCATTGCATTCTATTGTATAGGGCTGTTTAGAGAACATTTTGCATACGTATTTTACTGTATTTTGCAAGAGAGTTACATGCGTGAGAAGAGAGATTATGCTGGTTTAATTGTTGTTATATGCTTACTGTTTTTGCATAATTTTGTATCCATTCTTATCTTGCTCACATGCTCATGCATTAGATTTTGTTAGAGAGAAAACATTTGTATACTGATATTGATTAACTCATTTAAATCTTGATGGCTTAAGTGGTTAGTAAAAGGGTTAATCTTTAAGTCTTTATCTTGTTATATTTTAAGCATTATTGTGCTTAGTATACCTTGTTGTTTAACGTGTTTTTGTGTAGTTTGGATTTATCTCTTGGTGTGAGATCAGCATAGAGATTGAGGTTCTTCACCAAGGCTAGGAGGTCTTGATTTGAGGATAAGAATCTTGGCTAAGGCTAGTTCGCGAGAAAGGTTTTCTCAAGAGGCGAAGGGTAGAGTAAAACAAAAGATTTAGAGATCCTAGATTTCAAGAAGGGAGCGTCCTATGTGCTTGTAACTGAATTGGTATTTGTATCCATTTTTCAATATTGTGAAGAAAGAAAATCTCCCTAATCCAGAAGGGGAGGCCTGAATGTAGTTTGCAGTAGACCACAAACGAACCAGGATAAAAATCCCTTTTGCAATGTTCTTTATCTCTTTATCTTCTTTATGTTTCTTGCCATTATAAATTGAACATGTAATTGAAAAGTTGGATATTTGTTTACTGCCATATACTTATTAATTGTGAGTAAAAATATATGTATTATATCTGTTCAATTTTGTTTTAATTACTGTACAAATTGCATGTCTGATCATTCTGTTTTGTGCAGTAGTTAATCGATTAAACCTTGTTGTTAATCGATTAACTGGACGACTGAACTGTTTTCCAGCAGTTGGGTTTTGGTTCAAGAAGCAGTGACTGTTAACCGCTACACCTATTCAACCCCCCTTCTAGGTGTTCCTAGACCACTGATACCTAACAGATCTGAGTCTAGTAACAGACATTCTCAGTCACTTACCAATGAGCACTCCGTAGAGTCTGCCGAAGCATCCCGACTTGTAGCCCCCCAAACACAAAAAACACCCAGATAACCCACCCCTCTAACTATAGCTCCTCACGAGAAAGACACCCCTTCATTGAAGCAATCATGTCCTCACCACTACTTAAGCACTTAGCTCGCCCAAATAACATTGACCAATATGATGGCACCACTGATCTGCAAGACCACTTAGACACCTTTGAGGCCTCTATGCTTTTCCATGGGGTGACTGATCCCATCATATGTCGAGTCTTCTCTCTCACTCTGAAACAGGCTGCTCTACAGTGGTTTACACGGCTGACACCAAATAACATCGATTAGTGGACAACTCTCGCCAACGGGTTCAAAATCTGGTTTACGACAAGCATAGAACAACCCAGATCTTCATACATCTTGTAACACCCCAATTTCGACATACAACCTCTCAGACCCATGCATATACTGAGTGTGCCATCCATTAAGCTTAAATACTCCCTGCAGTATTTTATTCCCCTCCAAGGGGAGCCTTCCGTGACTCGAACCTGTGACATCAGAGATAAATAGTTATTATACCACTGAATCACTATCATTAAGCTAGAATAGTGATCCAGCTACGGACTCTATTGAAGATTTAATTCAGGCGGGTCATTTGCACCATTTTATTGCTAGGGCATCCCGATAGAGACGATCGCCATCATCACGTCGACCTTGACCTTCTAGGAGACGCTACCCCCCAAAAAATCAACAGGAGCACCCTCCGAAGAGGGACCGAGGAGACATGTATTACCCTAGTAACCAGCGACAGAGGTATGTTCGGGAAGTTATGCAGGCCATTATCCGGAATCCTCGCCCATAATATGAGAACAAGCTGGCACCCCAATCTCCTTCGACGATCGTGATTATGAAGGTGTCGTTCGCGGTCATGACGATCCCATCGTCATCACCGCCATGATGAATAACAAAAAGGTTGGAAGACTTTTCGTCGATCAAGGCAGTTCGACGGATATTATATTCCAAGACTTGTTCATCAAAATGGAGCTAAAGGATAGAGATTTGCTACCCTACGACGGTTATCTAGTCGGATTCAACGGATAAGGAATCCCCCCTTGCGGGTATGTGGACATTTGGTTTACCGTTGGGGAATAACTACTAACTCGTACAATTCAAGTGAAGTTTTTGGTCATTGATAGTAATTATACCTACAATACTATTCTAGTCCAGCCAACCTTAAACCGTCTTGAAGCAATGGTGTCCAAGCCAGATTTATGCATGAAATTTCTCTCGTCTGATATTTGAGTGTGCATTATCAAAGGGGACCAACACAACGCCAAAAGCAGCAACCAGATGAGCCTCCGCCAAGTTAAATGATAAAACGAACGCCACCCCCGATGAATAGGCATATGGGTGTGCACCTGGTTTTGTTAGACGCTAGAACAGGCGAAGGTGAGTTCTGACCTCAGCCCGAGGGCAAAAAAACTTATCTACAACTTGGGCCTACAAAGGAGAATTTGGTATACATTGGCAACACCCTCATCGAAGCTCAAAGGTCGAGGTTAGTTAAATGCTTGGAAACCAACAAAGATCTTTTTTCTTGGTTAGTTGCAGATATGTTGGGGATTGACCCATCAATTATTTGCCACCAATTAACGACACACCCGAGGGCAAAGCTAATAGCCCAGAAGAAAAAAAAAATGGGCACCGAAAAAACGGTCGAGGCTACTCAACAATCTTATAACTCCTGGATGCTAGTTTTATCCGGAAAATTACTTATACCACCTAGCTGTCCAATGTGGTACTAGTCAAGAAACCATCAGGGAAATGGCAGATGTGCATAGACTTCACAAATGTGAACAAAGTATGCCCCAAAGACACATATCCCCTTCCAAACATTGATCATTTAGTGGACAACTCCTTCAACTATCAATATTTATCATTCATGGACACCTATTCCGGATACAATCAAATACCAATGTACCCGCCATATCAAGATAAAACTGCTTTCATCACACCAAAGGTTGCATATTGCTACACAGTCATGCCTTGTGGGTTAAAAACACAGAGGCTACATATCTTAGGATGATGAGTAGTATTTTTGGGGATCAGATCGGGAATCATATGGAGATTTACATGGAGGACATGATTGCTAAAAGTCTGTCTATAAAAGAGCATGTATCTATTTTGGAAGCCATCTTCTGGCGGTTGCGTAAATTTAACATGCGCCTGAATCCGAAAAAATGTACTTTTGGGGTTAGAGCCTGAATGTTTTTGGTTTCTTGCTAACAGACCAATGTATCGAGGCAAACCCGTGAAATGTCAAGTTGTTATAGATATGTGAAGTCCTCGATCAGTCAAAGAGGTTCATAAATTGAATTGGTGATTGGCGATGTTATTTAGATTTATCCCTACACCCACAAAGCATTTCATCCTACTCTTTCAAATACTCATAGCAGATCATGCGTAAACATTATATGTCTTCCTGGAAGTATTTGATGAAGTAGTAGCAACCACCCTAGTCAGAGAAAATGAAGAAGGCCGAAATCCAATTTATTTCACAAGTAAAGCTTTGGAGGGCCCCGAGCTCAGATAACAGAAGTTGAAAAAGGTAGCCTACACCCTCTTAGTAGCAATAAGGCAACCACGACAATACTTTTAGTCCCATCCTATGGTGGTTAGAACAAATCAGCTAATTCGACAAATCTTGCATAAACCGGAGCTGACCAGGCGAATAATCTCTTGATCCATTGAACTCTCACAATTTGATATTCGGTATGAACCTATGACAGCTATCAAGAGTCAGGTCTTATTATATTTTGTTGTCGATCTGACCGCCTAACTAGATAATTTTGGTCAAGTCTGGACAATTTATATGGACATGTCGTCCAATCCTCGAGGAAGTGGAGCTAGTATCTTACTGGATAACGGCTATGGCGTGACCATTGAGCACTCAATAACCTTCACATTTTCCACATCAAACAACCAAGTCGAGTACGAAGCCTACATAACTGAGATGTAGTTAGTTAGGGAGGTTGGTGCGGAAAGGTTATTATCTGCAGCGATTCTTAATTAGTCGTCTCACAGATAACGAACGCATACCAGACGAGAGACACGTTATTAGGAAAATACTTGGCAAGGGTTAAAAAATTGATGACGAAATTTGAAGAAGCTTCCATCCAACATGTCCCGAGAGAGTAGAATGTTCATGCATATGTCTTATCCAAGTCGGCTAGTACAAAAAGCCTTGGTAATAATAGGTGAGTGGTGCAAGGGACTATTCTGCAACCCAGTGTCATGGTGGTTGAAAAAATACATATCATAGACAAATGGACCAGCCTCATCATCAGATACCTACTGAATGGCGACCTTCCGGCTGACCAAAGAGAACAATATATATTCATGCGGTACAATTCATGGATCACAATAATGCAAAGTTGTTTGTATCGCCGGGACTTTTCTGCTTTCATGCTTAAATGCATCGACCTCGATAGGGCACGATACGTCCTCTAAGAAATCCATAAAGGCAGCTATAGCCACCATCTTGGCACAACATCTCTAGCCAAGAAAGTGCTCCGAGCTGGTTATTACTTGTCGACCATAGAAAAAGATGCATATGATTTGACCAAGAAATGTGTGTCCTGCCAGTTGTTTGCCGACCTCCACAAAGCCCTACATGAGGATTTGACGACTACTATGACTCCTTGGTCATTCTATAGATGGGGCATGGACATACTGGGGGCCTTCCCATCGGCAGTCAGACAACTCAAGTTCCTGATCACTAAATGGATCAAAGCCAAAGCTTTATCCACTATCACACCAGCCAATATCCGGAAGTTTACTTTGAGAAACATTATTACACGATTCCGAATACCGACCGCGATTGTCACAGATAATGGAACACAATTTTCAGATCAAAATATTGGAGAGTTGTTCTCAGACGTGCACATCAAGCAACATTTTACCTCAGTCGAGCATCCTCAAACTAACGGGCATGCAAAGATGGCTAATAAGGTCATCTTGAGAGGAATAAAGAAAATGTTGGAAGAGGAAAAATGAGCTTGGCCCGAACAACTACATCACGTCCTTTGGGCCTATCTTACAACTCCACATTTTACCATCGGGGAGTCACCATTCAACCTCACCTACGGGGTCGAGGCTATGGTCCCAGTAGAAATCGGTGAGCCCACTTAGAGGACATTGCAATTTGATGAAGCCCTCAACTCAACTATCTTAAGGCACAATCTCGACTGGTTAGAAGAAAAAATGATTAGGCCCGAATTAGAGAAATCGCCATCAAGAGATGAATCGCCAATAAGTACAACACTATTGTGGTCCCCAAAGACTTTGACATTAGCAGTTTGGTCCTCTGAAGAGCAAACATCGGCAGAACCAAGGGGATTCTAGCACCAAATTGGGAATGACCTTATCGAGTTACAAGCAAAGTCAGTAAAGGGGCCTAAAAACTTGAAGATTTGATTGGAAGGGAGATCCCCCGCACTTGGAACGCGATGAACATGCGACAGTTTTTTGCTTAAAATATGTAAATTGTATATGTTGGTTCCTTTAGCGACCGGAAAACTCATGTAACAAGTACAACTTATATGTTAACGAGGTATTATTCAGATGTTTTTTGACAGGCCTAGAACGGGTGATCAATAGCTTAACCCAAACGAGGACCAAGCCCCATTGGCCTCCAATCATTCACCCCTGAAAGGTGTGGTCTTGTCCCCCTTTGACGCGGCCTGAACTTAAAACCCAAATGAGGACCAAGTCCACTTGGTCTCCAATCATTCACCCCTCAATGGTGTGGGACTTTCACCCTTTGACGGCATCCTAAACTTAAAACCCAAGCGAAGACCATGTCTCATTGGTCAAAAATCATTCGCCACTCGAAGGTGTGGGCTCGTCCCCCTTTGACGGTGGCCTGAACATAAAACCGAATCGAGGACCAAGTCACCTTGGTCTCCAATCATTCACCCCTCAAAGGCATGGGTTCGTCCCCCTTTGACGGTGGCCGAAACTTAAAACCCAAGCGAGGACCAAGTCCCTTTGGTCTCCAATCATTCACCCCTCAAAGGTGTGGTCTCGTACCCCTTTTTATGACGACATCAATTGGGTTTTTCCAGTCTTGTTATCTAACTCATTACGAAAATCTGGCCAGTCATCACTTAAGGATTATTCAGTTTTGTTATTTAATTCGTTTATGGAAATTCGGGCAGTCTTCACTTAAGGATTATTGTGCTTGATTATCTAGTTCATTTATGGAAATTCGGGCAGTCATCACTTACGGATTATGCAGGTTTACTATTCAATTCATTTATGGAAATCCGAGTGTTAGCTACTTAAACATTATCCAACCTACTTTGATTCAAGGGTGGCCTAGTTGTTTTGTTACATTCAATTACTTCCGGTTAATAAAGACTTATGATATAAATAAAGGACACCAACAACAGAAAAATAAGAAAAGACTTTCCATTACTAAGGGGGTGATTACAAATTCTGAATGATACATAAGAGATACGCAAACAAAAAAAAGCAAGGTAATTAAACTTCCCCACCACATCTGGACGACATAGGAAGGGTGACTAAGCCATCATCTTCATCTACCACAAGCTCGCTCTAAGGGGTGACCCAGACGTCTATCCTCGTCTAGGAGCAGTCGGCATCTGCGAAGACCAAGATGACTTGGGCGAAAGCAATGTCCCAGCCAGCGTTATCCGCTGCATCAACCTCATCTTCCAGCTTCAGATAGGTAGCCTTCAAGTCAGCCAACTCCTTTTACATCCGAACAAATTCAGCTTGAGCAGATTCTCCTCGGCCCTCCGATAACTTCAACTAGTCCCAAAGTTGAAGCTTCTCATCCTCAGCCCTTTGGAGGCGATTAGTGAAGGAGGTCAAATCCCTTTGAGCAACACCCAAATCTGCCTTGGCTGACATAGCCGCCTCTCGTGCATCCCTTAGTTGGAGTGACATTGCGGAGAGTTGCTCGCTTGTGATGATGTTCTCTGCCTCCAAGTTCTTCAAGGCTTCAAAATGCTTCTCTTTAAGTTCATAAAGCTCACCTGAATTTTGTTCTTACAGGTTGGCCAAAGCCTCCTCACCAATATGGGTAGCAAGTACTCCCTCATCCTCGAGATAGTTGGCCACCGAAGCTGCCAAAACCTCGGCTTCCCGAGTCCTCCACATCAAATCAGCTACATGAATATTTTCCATGGTCTCCTTGACACCCAGGTAGATTAGAGTTTTCTCTACGACCTTTAGGATGTTATAAGTGTACTTGGTCCGAGAAGGGGTCAACTTGCCCTTACATTTCCCACGAAATTATCCTTTTTGTGCCTTTCCTAGCTAGCAACATCAACTTCAACAACCTCAGCGGAAGTGGTAGCTTCAGCTTTCAAGTCAACGGACTGACTTGGGGTCGACTCAGGGGGACGATGGTGACAGGATCAGGCTGAGGAAGGGAAGTCTCCCCCGAGGTAGTAGTGTTCATGTCTTCCCTCTGAGGGGTAGCAGCCCTCCCAGATGGGCCGTCAGACCAGTCTGGCGAGTTGTGCCTCACCCTCTTGTTGGCTTTGGAGTGCCTCCTCTTCAAGGCAGCCCACATCAGGAGTGTGCTTCGGTCTGCTTGGTCGCACATGGCCATTGTTGAGAAAAGCAACAGAAAACAAATCAGACAACTTGTGGTGGATCACCTCGTTCCATGAGAAGGGGAAACATAGTATATTATCAGGACTATACGCCCAGGTATAACGTGATCCTCGGGCCTACACACGAAAGAAACTACTTTTCCAGTTCTTCACTAACCCTTTGAAGGGATGGAAGAGGAAACGACCATTCCGAGACAACAAGGACATCCACCCACGGTGACCTTCTTTACTTTTGTCCTTGTTCGTGTTGTGGGCCACCCGGAACATCTAGAAGAATAACTAGATGGTGCAAGGTCATTCCATAACATTGCAGACACCTTGAACGCCATGATAAACCCCTAGAAGTTAGGGTGCAACTGAGAAGGGGCCACTTGTAGATGTTGCAGCACCTCAGTATACCACCCTTCGAAGGGGATCCTTACTCCTATCCATCGACAGACATACTCTTACATATAGAAACTCCAATGATTCTTATTCTTGACCATTATATTCTAGCACACCTGCTCCTAATTAGAGGGAGCATACTACTGGATGTTGTTCGTCGAACGAGTCAGCACATCCACAGTAGGGCGCACCTTTGGGGGGAAAAAAGTAGGGGTGCCTAGGACTTCCTAGTTAACCCACCATTAATGGGAGTTGGGCCCACCATACCTTATGGGATGGTGAACTATTTGGCACGATCAGCGATGCTCTGCACGAGATTAACCTGTCATCAAGAGAAGTGTCAAACTTTGAACTAGACATATCATCCAAGATCGGACGCCACTTCTCGAGAGTGATGTCTGGTCCATCACAACAGTATCACCTCTAGCCTTCTTCTTCCTTAGATTACGTAACAAGTCCAGTAGGGAAAGTTGTTTCGGTCGCCTCCATGAAGACCAAATCCACCCGGGGCAGAGGCAAACCGAGCTCGCCGACAATGACATGTGGCATTTTCATTGAAGAAAAATGGAGGTCCATATAGGATCTCCAACTCATCAGAACTGGATTCCTCACTCAACATTATTACGACCAATGACATATAAAAATAAGGGAAAGATATTACTGAATAACTTGAAGTCGAAAATTCTGGAAGAGAGAAAAAGGCTGATGGTCAGATTATAAAACAACACAAGCTCGGTATGAGGAAATTTCTCTAAAAACAAGTTGATGAATAATGAAAGGGATAACTCCCGATTTATAGGAAAAGGGCTGGACCCGGACCACGCGTGAGGCTCAATCTGAGGACTCATCCCATCCATCCAATGTTACTCTAGGACAATCCAACGGTGGCCCAGAAAACAAAGCAAGGAATCCGAAACGATTAGACGCGTCAGCTGAACACCCAATGCCACTAACTGAAACATTATCGACCCTCCACGTGTCGTCCAATGACATATAGTCATCATGACTTACCAATAGGCCTAGAGGCTACTCATATCATCCATCCGAACATACTCAACATGGAATATTCTGAGTCTACCATGTCGCCTTACCTTTGGCCGCCCTAATAGACTGGGGGCAATTTTTCCACCCCGGCCAAATATGAACTATTCAGGACCATATCGGGCGCGCATCCATATTAATATCTCTCATTCACTTGCCAAGGACGGACCAAGCTTACTACAAGTGTCATTAATGCTTCTGACTCATCATTAATGCATTTCTGACTCGTTATTAATGCGTCGTTGGCTCGCCATTAATGCGAGATAACATTCCACCTGCCATGTTGCCTGCAAGTTCCATCTGCCTCCCAACAGATCGACAGTTGCATACCTGCAGGGTGGTTAAGAACAGTCGACATACCTTGTTGTACCCACCAAGTACTAGCCGATAGCCGGATGCCACGTCAACCGTTCCAAACTCTATAAATAAGAAAACCACACACAAGAAGTATCAATTAATATTCATTCGCTCATTTATTACTTGCATTCATTACTCTTGCTCTCACTTCTCTCTTTTTTATTATCATTCTCTCTCAAGAAAACCACATAGTGTCTTGATCGTCAAAGAACTTATTCAATTACCTCCCCGATGGGTCCAGACATTACTCCGACCAAGACTCCTGACTTCTGTTACTCAACTGGCAATCAATTCCGACCATACCTTATCAACATAAAAGAACAAAAAATAAACACAATTTTTTTAAAGTACTTTATTTTTAGATTTTTTAATATAATTCAAAATCACTCTACATACACTTATAAGTAAACACAAAAAAATTATTTTCTTTTTATTTTGTACATTATGCAACTATTTTATGATTTTACATAAACTATTTCCCCCAAAAACCTTTCTGACAAATTAGTTATTTTAAGTCAAAAGAAACGAGCTCTTAATCTTTTATTCATTGTTGTTAGTATTTAATGGTGGTTTGTGTGGGTTGTACCGGAGAGAAATTTTACTTGTTAGGTCAGATGTTTCGTATTATAGAGTTGCCACTTTAAAAATGGTGCAGAGAAAAACAATTTAATTTTCAAAACTCTAATACTTATTTATATGTTGGAAATTGGACTTTTGAACTTACGTAACTTGTGAAGGAAATGTATGTTAAACTTCTAAAATTGGAGATGTAACTTTTAATGATGTTGAAAATGTGAGAAATCATTAATTGAAATTTATTCATCCTTAGAAGCCACCCTCGCCACTATATAAAGTGTGTTTGGAAAAATATGAAGTACCCTAAAGCCACATACGGGTCATGGCCAAAATCGAATAGCTGTGAGTAAAAGAAATGTAGTAATTGTTTGTAGAGTAAGGAGGAAAACATGTGATTTTTATTGATTTAATTGGAGTAACAAGGCTCACATATTTATAAGTAAAAGTTAGCTTACAAATCTCCTTAACTAATTAATAAAGAGAATGTAAAATAAAACAGGTGCTAAATGTGGTAGGAATGGTGTTCATTCTTCAAAACAATGGTTGGTCAAACTACATTCTTTGGTGCGTCATTCTATGTGCCACGAGTTCCATAGCCTGGCTCAAGATAGTGGACATCTGGTGCGCCACGAGTTTAATTGCCTCGGTCAAGATGGTGGACATCTGGTATGCATTGAGTTTCATCACCTCGATCAGGTTGGTGGACATCTAGTGTGCCAAGTGTTCCATCGCCTCAGTCAGGTTGCTAGGCATTTGGTGCGCCAAGTGTTCCATCGCCTCGGTCACGTTGGTACAGTGACAATTCTTTCGGCTCAGTCATGTTGGCCCAGTCCCTTGGTCACGTTGGCATATTTAGGTTCAATCATATTGGCCCATTCCTTCTGCCATGTGGACATGATCATAGTTTATTTGGCTCAGTCATGCTAGCTCATTACCTTGATCACGATAGCTTGGTCATTGGGCAAACCTAAATAATCTTGGGATAAAAGATTAGGCAAATAATGTTAGCATATTTATTAGTGAGAGGGTAGCTTGTAAGAGAAAAGTGATATTATTCGTTTTAACTGTTGAATGGTTGACTTGGGTTTAAGGGTGATACACTATTTCGCGAGGATTGGCAAGTTTTTCCATAAAACTTGCACCTTGATGTTGATGGTGACCCCGACATAGAAAGTGCCACATGGCATTATATGTTTTTCATTATTTTATTTGTATTTTATTTGAATTTGCATCTTTTCCGTATTAGAAAGTCTATTATGATATTGAGATTATTATATGTGATAAAAATAAAAATCTATCAGTTTTGATTTTAATTTATTTTTTAATAAAATAAATTATAATTTTGATTTTCTCTTACAATCTTATATTAGACAGTCCATTTTTCAAGAGGAGCAAATTCCCACAACTCAGGTATGTTAAGAGATGGATCAAAAACAATATAATTTATTAATTCTTGTTTTCAACCCAAAAGTTATTTGTTAGTGGAGAGCAATATTTACCAATGTTGATATAAAAAATTATATATAGTAAATATATTATTTATTTATGTTAGTTATATTTAAAAATCAATGATCAAATCGAACGGTAGATAATATAATGACAATATAAAAATTCGTATACTTTGACACATATATTTTTTCTCTTATTTTAAAATATGTGTAAAAATAGCGTAAGAAAGATCGGAATATCAGGGATGTTTCGGGATTATGAAAAATTAGTTTTAAATTAAAATTTGTTGTTCTTTTTTTCCAACTTTAGAAGTTTCAAGATAAGATCAAAACCTTTTTTAGAAAAAAGCGAAGTTATAAATTGGATATTCCAGGCGAAACTTTTCCCTTAATATTATTATTCAGATTTAAAGGTAAGTTGCGTGTCCTCTTGAACTCACTATAAGGAGCAAATTCCCACATAAGAAGATCAACTTTTATTTAATTTTTGTTCGGTGGTGGTGGGGAAACGAAAAAGAGATATCAAATTGCTACCGGAATAAAATAGAGATATCAAATTGCTACGAAAAAGAGATATTAAATTGCTACGAAAAAAAATATCAAATTGCTATCGGTGGTGGTGGGTAATTTCGAGAACTAACATTAGTAGTCAGTATTGAGGGAAAAGAATTGGCACATATAGCCATACTCGGGCATTTTGAGAACTGACACCGGTAGTCAGTATTCTGGAAAAAAGAATTGGCACATGTAGCCATATTGTGGGTATTTTGAGAATTAACACTTGTAGCCATATTGTGAATATTTCGAGAATTGACACTCGTAGTCATATTGTGGTGAGTGTATTTGAGATCGGTTCTTACAGTGCAATAAAAACTCGATAACATAGATCTGAGCTGTTTTATCGTAGGAACGGCGTGGTTGATAGTGTGCTTGCACATTTTGGGCAGTTCCACAAAACGTCTTAAAGAGAGCGACCTGGTCGTGACTCAGCCAGTAAGTATTATTTCGTGTTATTCAGAATTATTGCAAGCTACGGTAATAACAATTTTAAGATGTCTCTACTTCAATGGCATTCGTAGATAATATTACTGGACCAAACAACTATGACCTGAACAAACCCTTTCAGTTTGATGGGACAAATTTCAAACGTTGGCAACATAAGATGAAAATTTTCCTCACTACGAGAAAAGTTGCACACATTTTGAAAATAAATGTCCTAATGCTGGTGGAGAAAGCTGAAGAAAAAAAAAAGAAAAAGGATAAACTAGCTATAATATAGCTCTCTAGAATAAAAATGATTACTTTTATGAATTTCATTCTGAATGAGTTGTCAGATGATCTCTATAATTACTACAGCTCATATATGTATGTCAAATTAATTTGGTATGCACTTAAGAAATAAAGAAATATGATACTGAGGAAGTTAAGAAAAAAAATATATGATGTTACCACTAGCTCAAGTATCAAATGACTAATGATAAATCAGTAGAATCTCAGTCCTATGAGATACATAGAATTGTTCATGAAATCATTTCTGATGATATGCCCTTAGAGAGTTAAACTCACAGACCATATGAATGTGTATTTGTTGGGTATGTTGTAAATAGCAAGACGCACTGGTTTTATGACTTAACGCAAAAGTGATCATTGAGTCTAACGATGTTGACTTCAATGAAGAGAAATTCCTTTTTAAATTGAGGAATAGTGGGGGCACATCAGCTAGTCACATACTTGTGATTAGAGATAATGATAAAAATGAAATGTTCGAAATAGAACCTAGAAGAAGTAAGAGAGCATTAACTGCTAGAAAATATAGATCTGATTATATGGTCTATATATTGGAGGATAATCCATCAACTCTCAAGAAGTTTTGACTTCTTTGGATATTGATTTGTGGCGAGAAGCCATAAATAATGATATGGACTATTTAGAGTCTAACAAGAAATAGACTATATTATCTCAATCCACTATGAAAGTTGAGATGATAGCATTAGCAACAATCAATGAAGAAACAAGTTAGCTTAGAAGTTTGCTTGCAGGAATTCCCTTATGGGAAAATTGATACCACTTTTGATGATCCATTGTGATAGTATCGTGACTATTGCAAATAGTGATAACCGGTTTTATAACGGTAAGAAACGACAAATTCGTCATAAGCACATCAATAATAGAGAGTTGCCCTCTACAGGAGCTGTTAGAGTGGATCATGTACACACTGAAAATAACTTAGCAGATCCTTTGACGAAAAGACTAGCTAGAGACAAAGTCCATAATACTTCTAAGAGTATGAGACTATTTCCCTTAGAACGAGGATCATTCATGATGGTAAGTCGACGTAACTGACTGGAGATCCCAAGAAATAGGTTCAATGGGTAATAACAAGTTGTAAAGTGATATGAAAATGAACAAACTATAAAATTATGAGAAACATGATTCCTATAGCATATGTAAGGATGAGTTAAACTCTTAATGAGATCTATACTCTAATTGGAGTGGAGTATATAGACTACATGAGTACTCTTGATAGACTCATCTATGTGAATGTGGAAGTGGAGACCGCTTATTATGAAATTTTGGGGCATAAATTTCTAGATTGTTCACTACACTGGGATAGACGTGCATGACCTTTAATGCACATGCTTTACAGAATACACATTTGAAAAGATTGTGTGTGGTTTGATGTCGGAGATAGAGTTCAAGACTACGAGTCACTCTAGTAAAATCTGGATCTTATTCACTATGCAAAGGTTCAAGTCGCATGACAACTTTGTTTTAAGCACAATCTTATTGAGACCACAAATATTCTCGGAAATCGTTTTTTAATTTCAAGTGGGAATTGTAAAACTTGGTTGTGGGGATTGTAAAACTTGGTTGTGGGTATGAAATCTAAAAAACTTCCAAGTCTCACATAGTCATATTATGGATATTTCAAGAATTGGCACTCGTAGTCATATTGTGGTGGGTGTATTTGAGATCGGTTCTTACAGTGCAGTAATAACTCGATAACAGATATCTGGGCTGTTTTATCCTAGGAACGGCGTGGTTGATAGTCTGTTTGCACATTTTGGGCAGTGTCACGAAACGTCTTAAAGAGAGCGACCTGGTCGTGACTCAGCCATTAAGTATTATTTCGTGTCATTCTGAATTATTGCAAACTATGATAACAAAACTATCATTTACCACTTATTTGGATTACTTTTTTTGAAGAGTCAATAATAATTAAATGTAAATAGTGATAATAAAGTAATAATGTATAAAACTCATACACTATTAATATATACATTTTTTTTCTGCTTTCCTTATTCACTCTAGATCACCATTCACCATGATCCACCATTATTCCTTCTTGTGTGATTGTCACCTTCGACTTTGCATTACATGGACTTGATAAAACTTGAGAAGTTGTTAATTATTAGGTTGATTATATGTTTATGTTTTTATTCGAAATATTGATGTGTCATGTATTAACTTTAATATGAAGATTTATGCTACTTACATGTTAACATGTGTATGATTTTTGCTTAATATATACTTAAAATCTGTTGTGTTTCTCTTTACAAGTTATTTGTTATTAATTATGTAATTGTTTATTTTATTTCTCAACTGGCTAAAACTTGCTCATGACAATGATAAATTGTTAAATTTGCATTTTGGAGAAAAAGAATCCAAGAAAATTATCGAAAAACCATAGCGCATTATCTGACTAAATTGATTTTTTGCAAGTTGGTTTAATTCGGATTTAACACCTTAAAATTGTTCTAGTTGAACAAATTAAAGTTAAACCTAATCATTTTGATAGATTTTGTACTTTTTGTGAGAGATATTTCCAAAATATCTAAATTCATGAATAAGTATATAAATATTACTGAACATATATGAAGTAAAATGTTGGTTGGTCTAGTGGTGTGTGTTTGACATTGCCTTTCAGGTTGCAAGCTCAAATCTAGTTGTTGACATTTTATTCGAATAAGGGCATCGTGGTTGCCAATGGACATAACCAACCGCCATTTGGTAGAATTTGGAACCCTTAATCTATATAACCATTCGGTAGAATTTGGAATCGTTAATCTATATAACCATTCGGATGAACAAGTGTATATTCCCGAATGTGTTTCTCTATAAAAAGAGGCACTTGAAATCGGAATGGAATACACGAATTTTGATCTCTAAGGAATCATCCTTCATTTCTCTAATGCATAAGAGAAGTGTAAGAACCATAAGTTTGTAAACTATTATTGAAAGATACGTTTGGTGTGTTTGTGCAAAAACACATCAAGGTTTTCCAAAGTGTCTTGAAGGGGATTCGTTGTTCATCCCATTTGCATCCAATATACTTAAATTGGTGGATGCGAATCGAACTTAAAGGCTAGTGTGACAACATATGCTTTGGAGGTTTCTACGTGCATATCATTCCACCATTTCTTTATTCAAGTGATACAACATCTTCCCAACAATTCAAGTTTCCTCATGTTTTTTATCTTCTACCCAATTACACCCATAATTAAGTTTTTTTCATTTTGATCAAACAAGGTTAATTATCTTGTAGGTTGATAAACTTTTTTTTGGGTACTAATAAGGGAATTCATTCACCTTATAGGTAAAGAATTAATTTATTTTGATGTGTATGATTGTCTTTCCTAATAAATATTGCTCACATGAATCAAATATTTTATCTTTTAGTTATTCTGAAATCTAGTCAGATCTTCGATCAATAGACTAATGTTTTGCTAGGTGTAGATTGATAAATTGATAGAACTAATATCTATTGTATAGTTAGTTTTGGTTAAAATCTTTGATTCACGTGAAGCTTTCACATACTAATAAAACATGGATTATCATTTTTCAAATTCTTTTTTAATTTAGAATCTTTGATCTACTAGTGAAAATTAGATGAATATGATGAACTAAAATAATCCATCTTTAAAAATTATGCCAAAGCTTGATTTTATTTTTAGTTTATTATAAGATACTAAATGACTTATAAACCTCTTAGATAATTTGGATATACGTACCTGATCTCTTTTAGAATGAGTGGAATCCGCTTACAGAAATTGATTTTTTGACAAACTAAAGTATAAATCTTTATGTGTGAGTAAAAATGATATTTGTTCACTGAAACCAATTTTTTGACATTTTGATCTATCGATGAATCTAATGTAGATTAACTTATTAAAGTCCATAATTTAATGTTTAGATCGCAACAAGCCATTAGGGCCCAGGTTGGTGGAATCCAACATATAATAAACTGTTGGGGAAGCACTATGCACAGATGCTAATAGGTATGTAGGTAGGCATAAAGTAAATAAACCACGTTATGCGTATTGTTAAGGTATATGTGGCTCAAATTTGATTGAATAATTACTACTCACGAAACTAATGCATGCTTTACTAGACAGGAGGAATGTTCGGCATAATATATAAAAATAGTAGCGACTCAAGTTTTTTATTCTGAAAAATTAGAACTATTATTGTGTATTATTATATCTTATTAAAATAATAAACATTAAAAATTATTTTCATATCACGATTTATATATTGATATTTATACAAAAATTAAAGAAAAAACGAATTGTAGCTCCCGCCACAATGGGATTTCCATTGTAAAAAGCACCATTTTTTATTTGCTAAACCAAAGACGCAAAAACTGAAAAAAAAAATTGTACAGAGGCGTAATATACATGTTAACATAATAAACGTCCCAATTCCAGTAAATTTTCTTTCTATAGAAACTTGTAGTGATGGACTGATGGTGGAATATGAAAATTGAAGCAGTTTGCAACAATTTGTGTTTATATAAAGTTGGTGGTGGAGCCATAATTATGCGATTTTAATTGACATAAACAATTGTTTAGTGTTCATATTAGAATAAACTATATCACTTGGTGAACATTAGGATTGATGTTACCAGATACTAAAAGATAAAGAAACCGTGTGGGGGTAAAGGCATTCCCAATAATAAAAGAGAAAAAAGATGTATGCATTGATAGTGTATAAATTTTATACATTATCATTGCATTATCTATCATTAATTTTTAATTATTGTTAATTTTTCAGAAAAAGTAACTCAAATGAATGGTAGATGATGAAGTGTATGTATATAAATCTTTACACTGACAGTATTACATTTTGCACTCATAATCAAATATAAATGAGATTACTACTTTTTAATTAATGGGGGAGCATTCAAACTTTTTAATTACTAGACCAATTACTTTGCTAAATTTCTAGAAAAATTAAAAGGTTAAAATTTCAATAAGCAAAATGTAAGACCATACCATTCTTATTACAAAAAAAAACTTGAATCATTATCACTGAACATGAGGAGGTGAAGTCCAAATCAACCCAGCATTGATAGGCCCATGATGTTGGAGTTGGATGTGTATCTTATTGAGAAATCAGAAATGGGTTTAAAATTTTGGAAGAAACGATTATTGATAAGGTTTGTCAAATTAATGACTAATTTTGTTGTCTATTTTCTTGGCATAATGTTAGAGTTGGACGATGCATCTACATTGTTCCTAAATGTGTTGCATTACAAGCCAGGTATAACTCATTGCTATTAGTTGATTATAAGCCGGTATAATTGTTTTGTTTTTTTTAAATTCCAGTATAAGACCAACAAAATGTTTATATAATGATATAAGATCTCACTGAATTCTAATATAAATTAAAAAGTTAATATATTAATTGTTGAGCCAACACTTATTAGGATGAATCACAATAGAAAGACCCGATGTGATAACCATTCATCCAATAATCCTGAGATCAATAAATAAAGAAGAATGAGATAAGAGTGAGAAATAGAGCTTCATTCTTTGCCCATAATTTCATAGAATTTAAATGTTGTATGTATTTAATTACATTTTTTGGTATTTACCCAAAAAAATGTTGATGGGCGCTATTAATTGCAATACCCTCCTTTGGACTTATTTTGTAACTGACATTGATAAAATTTTTATTATGTCAGATATAAAATGAAATTATCTAAGGAGAGGTATTTCCTTATGAGTAGATGTTTTTCTTAGGGTTTCTCCTTTTATTCTTTAGACTTTAATGTGTACTAGTTTTCTTATAAACTTTTTTCGGTTAAAAAAAGGCCCTACTAATTTTTGCCCATCCAATAAGAATGTCATAATAAAATAATGACACATAATAATTTTAAAAAGTAAGAAATTATTTCTAACTTCACATTGAGTTGTTGTCTCCCTCTAACCTATGTTTGGCTGGGATTGTTTTTGCCTATTTATTGTTCTTGAGTTTTTTTATAAACTAAATTGTTTAGGTAACGCACGTTAGTTTATAAAAAACAACTTCTAAAATAAGAATAAAAAAATAACATTTTCAAATTTAACAAATAATTTTTTTTCCAGTTTATAATATCACAATTTATTATTACAATTTAAAAAGGTAATCCATATCAAATATGAAAACAAAAGGAGTAAGAGGGTGCCATTTCTATAGATCTGATGAAGAAAAGAGGAAAATAGTTTTGTAGGCTGTTATCGTATACACTGCCACTATTCCTAAGTAATTATTTTTTAAAGTTGTAATGTATAGATTAAGAAATATAACTAATATTGGTCAGTATTGAACGGGAATGGTTCGGTATCGAATGCCCGGTAAAATGGAGATGATCGGGAATGGAGTCTTGGTCGAAATGTCGTATGGACCCACCAGGGGAGGTACCTGAAAAAGTTCTTTGACGATCAAGTCACTATGATATCTTTAGAGAGAATAAGAGTAAATAATAGAGATGTTAGAGCAAGAGCAATAAGTGCAAGTAATAAATAAGGGAATGAGAATTAATTATACTCCTTGTGCGGGGTCCTTATTTACAGAGTATGAGGCTGGTGATGTGGTGCTCGACAATTGGTTAGTGCATAGCGGGATAATGGGGATATATCATATTGTCCTTGCTCATCCTATAGGTCTGCAATTGTCGAACAATTGGGGGCAGGTAGAATATGCAGGCGGCGTGTCAACTGAAATATCAGTCGATATTAAAGGCGAGTCAGCGACGCATTAATGACGGGTCAAAGATGTATTAATGACGAGTCATATGCATTAATGACGCGTCAGAAACATTTATGGCACTTGCAGTGAGTCTGGCCCGCCCTAGGCGGGTGAACAAGTGTTAGCTAGATTCAGCCACACACTCGGGACGGGCTAGAAACAACCCGAGTTTATCCAGGGTGGAACAATTGCCTCCAGTCTGCTAGGTCGGTCGAAAATGGGTCAGGCTGGTAGACTCAAGATACTCTGATCTGAAGGGTTTGGTGGAACAATTGCCCTCAGTCCATCAGGTCGGTCGAAAATGGGCCAGACTGGTAGACTCAGGATACTCCAATCTGATGGGTTTGGCTAGCATCTATGTATAGGGGTAGGTGATGATAGCTATCTGCCTTTGTCAGACACGTGGAGAGACACTTGGTGTTCTGTTTGGAGGCTTCGAATATCCAACCGATGCGTCTCCTCGTTTCAGATCCCCTGTGTAGGTTTTTGGACCACCGTTGGATCGCTCTCGAGTGATTTTGGATGGGTAGATGTGTTCTTGGGTTGGGCCTCTAGGGAGATATGGGCTTAGGTCTTCTCCTATAAATAGGGGGTCCCTTTCTCCCATACTCTCCACTTTGTTCCTTTGTGATCTCTCTTGTCGTCTCACGATCATCTCTGAATCTGGGCAAGCGAGCTTTCTTGTCTTTCAAATTCTTCGTTCCTTATAATCGGTAATTTTCTCTCTCTTTTTTCTTTTACTTCTGTAATTATGTCTGGCGGAGATTCTAGCTTTGATGAGTTAGAGGTCTTGTCTGATCCTCCGCAGATCTTTACTACATATGTTTCTTATCACCAAAGGTGAGCTCGACTCGCCGCTATTCCGGGAAACAACCGGCTTGTATGGAAGCAATCACGACAACTGTCATTGCATGCCCTTTTGCACGACCTGAGGGGAAAAAGGGGTAGGAATGAGGTTGGTGTGCTAGACCGAGCAACCTTTTGCAAGAAGTGGGGTCTGATCTTGGATGACATGTCTAGTTCGGAGTCTGATACTTCTTCTAGTGACAAGTCACATATGAGGTGGAATTTTGTCGATCGTGCTGACCAATATACCCTTCTGCCGGAGATGATGGGCCCACAATCTCCTTATTTGTGGGTGGACCATGAGGTCGTTGGTATCGCATTCTTTTACTCTCCGAAAAAACATCTGAACGTGGATGTGCTGGCTTACCCAGCCAACGACATATTGTGGTATAGCCCATCTAAAAAGGAGCGGTTTTGTCAAGACATCCTTTTGGAGGGAAAAAACTGGTGTAGTTTCTATATGTATGAATATGTGTGCTGACGGATCGGGGTGAAGGTGCCTTTTGACAAATGGTATGTCGAAGTGCTGCAGCACCTTCAAGTGGCCCCTTCTCACCCTAAATCATGGGGGTTCATCCGAGTCTTCAAGATACTTTGCGAGGTCATGGAACAGCCATGCACACTTCGTCAATTCTTTTGGGTGTTCCAGATGGACCACAAGACCAACAAGGACGAGAATAGTGCAGGTCTGTGAAGGGTAGGAAGATCGTATTTTTTCGGGTGGAAGTCAAAGGTGATCGTCATCACTGGGCTTACGGGCCTAATGGTTTGCCTCAATTTCTATTATCCTGGAACGCGGGGATACATCAAAAAATGGGCAAATCCTTTTGTTTCTCGTACGATCACTTGAGTCCTAGGGAATGAAGGTGGCAAATGAGATGTTGTCTTGGATAGAGGCCGACCGAGTTATATTGTGTTACAAGTTGGTCCAAGACAACTAAGTATTCGAAGTGGAGGTTGGTAAGTATCTGGTAATATGAATTTTGTTCTTTTCATGTTATTATGTGGTCTGACTTGTTTTGTCTTATCTCTTTTTTAGCAGCTGCTATGAGTGATCAGTCGGACCGATCTAGCCTTCTGAGGAGGGCTGCCCTGAAGAGGAAGAATATTGAGGTTACCAAGAAGGCCAGGTTCGACTCACCCGCCCGATCTGAACATACTCAGGGATATGGTTCGTCCACTGAGCCAACAGATGCTCTTCCTCTTCGCTCGGAGCCTCCGATCAGCCAGGTGCCTGATCTTGTGGGATTCGTTCGGTCATTCTTACTACGGATGACGCTTTTCTCGTTGGTACTCCCAATCCTCGTTTGGAAAATGCTACCCGGGGGAAGGACCCTAACACTAGCAAAAGGAAGACATCCGACAAATATTCCTACCTCTACCGGGTTCCTAAGGAGGCCAGGACTGGGCTGCTCAATCCGGGAGTTGTGGAGACCATGGACTCCATGCTTGATGTGGAGCTATTGTGAAAGTTTTGGGAGGTCGGGGTGTTGATGACTTCTGTGGCCAAGTACTTGGAAGGTGAGGAAGTGTTGGCTACTGGGGTTGTAGAGGAGACCCTTGCCAAACTTCAGGAGCATCCTCCAGCCGAGTTACACGAGTTGGAGAAGAAGCAGGCTGAAGCCCTGAGGGTTCAGGAAGAGCAAAATTTGACCACTGGTGAGCAACTGACAACCATGTCACTTCAGCTCAAAGATGCTCGGGAGGCGGCCTTACAAGCTCAGGTAGACATGGGAGCAGGCCAGAGGGAAATGAGCGCTTTGAGGGATCAACTGAGGAGGGCTAAGGAGGAGAGGTTCCAACTTGGGGCCAAGTTGATGCTATCGGAGGAGAGGGAAGAGACGTCCATGACTGCTATTATTCGACTAACAAATGAACTGGCCCATCTGAAAGCGTCATACCTGAACCTAGAGGATGATGCACTCATGACAGCCAACGTTGGGTGGGATAATGCCATCGCTTAGGTTCGGTTGGTTCTTCCTGATGTTGATTAGTCCTTGACAAGAATTGATGCTAGGGTCACTCCAAAGGGAGAGCTGATTGCTGATGAGGAGGAAGGTCTAGTGAAGCTTCCTGTCCCAGTGATGAGGAGGAAGGTCTAGTCCTTGACTCCGCTTAATTTTATTTTTTTTGGTTGATGTAACCAGTCGGATTTTATCCGACCTTTAATGAATGAAGATAGTTTTTTCTACCTTGTATGGTCAGTTTATTTTTGTCAATTTAACCGATGCATAATGGCAATGAATCATCATGTTAATTAACCAAACTTGGATAATCTTTAAGTGTCAACTGCCCGGATACTCGTGTTTGAACTTGAGTAATAATGATGGACAATCTTCAATAATGACTGACTATATCTTATAACGAAACTTGGATACTCAGGCCGCTTTCTAATCCAAATAAGTCAGATAGTGTTAGGTGTGCTCATATTTTCATAACTGAATGACCAAGTTGAATAATTAAATGGTGATTGTTCGGATTCCCTTTAATAAACAAAGTTGAACAATCTCCGACTGGTGAATGGCTGGATTTTCATAACTGAATTTGCCCAATCCACAAATTAACCCTTGTCCAGGTTTTGATGAGTCCGAGCATTCTTCGAGTAGTGATTATATGGGTTTAGTGGGTTATTTTAACTGAGTTTTACCAGCCGTAGGACTTGGTCATCGCTTGGAATTTTAGGATTAGACTACTTTCAAAGGGAGTCGGGCTCATGCATTTGAGGGGTGAACTAAAGGAGACCAAGGGGACTCAATCATCACCTGGGTTTTATGATTAGACCGCCGTCAAAGGGGGGACGAGCTCACGCCTTTGAGGGGTAAATTGTTGGGGACCAAGGGGACTTGGTGCTCGCTTGGGTTACAGGTTTGGACCATCATCAAGAGGGGACTAGCCTACGCCTTTGAGAGTTGAAATGTTGGCGACCGATGGACTTATTCCTTGCTTGGGTTTCAGGATTTGACTGTCATCAAGGGGGACTGGCCCACATCTTTGAGGGGTGAATTGTTGGCGACAAAGGGAACTTGGTCCTCGCTTGGGTTTTAGGATTGGACCGCTATCAAGGGGGACTAGCTCACGCCTTTGAGGGTTGAATTTTTGGCGATCAAGGGGACTTGGTCCTCGCTTGGGTTTCAGGATGTGACCAATGTCTAAGGGGGACTGTCCCACACCTTTGAGGGGTGCATGATTGGTGACCAAGGAGAATAGGTCCTCACTTGGGTTTCAGGGTTGGATCATCGTCAAAGGGGAATGACCCATGCCTTTGAGGGGTTCATGATTGGTCACCCGTTTAAGGCCTGTCAAAAACATCTGAATAATACCTCGTTAACATATAAGTTACGTTTGATTACATCATTTGTCCACTCACTAAACAGACCGGTACATAGAATTTACATTTTTTAAGAAAAAAAATGTTATAGGTTCATTGCATTCCAAGTGCGGGGGATCTCCTTTCCTGCCAAGTCCTCAAGTTTATAGGTTCGTTTGCCGATATTGTCTGTTACTCAGTAGGGTCCTTCCAAATTAGATGTTAGCTTGCCTTTGGTCCTATCGATGTCTGTCGTTCTGAGCACTAGGATGCCGGTTTCAAAGTCTCTGGGCACCACAGTTGCGTTATACTTATTGGCAGTTCTTCTTTTGATGGTGGTTTCTCTAATCCTGACCCAATCCATTTTCTCTTCTATCCAGTACAAATTGCCTCAGGATAGTCAAGTTGGCGGCTTCATCGAATTGCAACGTCCGCCAGGTGGGCTCGCCGATCTCCACTAGGATCATAGCCTCGGCCCCGTAGGTGAGGTTGAATGGTGGTTCTCCAATGGTAGAGTGAGGGTTGAGCGACAAGCCTAGAGGACGTGATGTAGTTGTTCTGGTCAGGCTTCTTTGGCCTCTTCTAACCTTCTTTTTATACCTCGTATGAGGACCTTATTAGTCGAAGTGAAATATTGTTTGATGTGAAGGCTTGACAACAAGTCTCTGAATTTCTGGTCTGAAAATTAAGTTCTATTATTTGTGACAATCGCGACCGATATCCCAAACCACGTGATAATGTTTCTCTAGGTGAACCTCCAGATGTTGGCTGAGGTGATAGTGGATAGAGCTTCAGCTTCGATCCATTTAGTGAAGTAATCTACTACCACTATCAAGAACATGAATTGTTCGGCTGCCGGCAGGAATTGCCCCAAAATGTCCATACCCCGTCTGTAGAACGGCCATAGGGTCACAGTGGTGGTCAGCTCTTTAGGCGGGGCCTTGTGAAGATCAACAAACAAGTGATAGAGTATGCATTTCTTGGTCAAATCGGAGGCGTCTTTTCCATGGTTGGCCACTAATATCTTGCTCAGAACACTTTCTTGGCCAGAGATGTTGTACCGAGATGGTGGCCACAACTACCTTCATGAATCTATTGGATGACATATTGTGCCATATCGGGGCTGAGGCATTTAAGCATGGGAGCATAGAAGCCTCGGTGATAGAAATAGCCTTGCACTATGTGAACCATAATCTGTGTTGTAAGAACTTATGTCTTTCTTTTTTATTGGTGGGGAAGTCGCCATTCAGTAAGTACCCGATGATGAGGTTGGTCCAGTTATTCGGGATCTATATCTACTCGACCGCCATAACACTGGGTCGAAAACTGTTCCCTGAACCACAAACCTGTTGTTGCCTGGGCTCTTTGTACTAGCATGTTTGGATAGGATATCCGCTCGGACATTCTACTCCCTTGGAACATGTTGGATGGAGGTTACCTCAAACTTAGCCATCAACTCTTTAACCTTTGCTAGATACTTTCCCAATAACATATCCTTTGTTTGGTAGGTGTCCGTTACCTTTAAGACAACGAGTTGGGAATCACTACATATGGTCTCCTTTTCCGCACTGACCTCTCTAGCTAACTACAAACTAGTGATGCATGCTTCATACTCGGCTTGGTTGTTCGATGTAGGAAAAGTGAAAGTCAACGAGTGTTCAATAGTTACACCTTGGCCATTATCCAACAAGATATCACCTCCACTGCCATGGGGATTGGATGAGTCGTCTACATAGATTGTCCAATCCTGCCCAAGATTATTTAGTTGTGCAGTCAACTCAATAACAAAATCAGACAAGACCTGGCTATTGATAGTTGTCCTTGGCTCATATCGTATATCAAATTGTGAGATCTCAATAGACCAGGAGATCATTTGTCCAACGAGTTCTGGCATGTGCAAGATTTGTCGGATTGGCTGATTTGTTTTGGCCACTATAGAATAGGACTGAAAATACTGTTGTAGTGGTTCCGTTGCCACCAAGAGAGCATATACGATTTTTCCAACTTCTGGTACTTGAGCTTGGGACCCTACAAGGCTTTGCTTGTGAAGTAAACCGAATGTTGACCTTCTTCACTTTCTCTGACTAGGGCGATCACCACGACCTTGTCATTTATTGCTAGGTAGAGATAAAGTGTCTTAGTAGGTTTAGGCTTAGAAAGCACAAGAGGAGTAGCTAAGTATTGCTTGAAGGTCTGGAAGGCTTTTTCACATGCATCTGACCAGACAAAAGTTTTGCTCATTTTGAGGAGTTGAAAGAGTGGGATGGAGTGCTTGGCAGACGCATGGATGAATCTGGATAGTGCCGCCAACCGTCCATTTAACTACTAGACCACTTTGACCGAGCGAGTGTTGCGCATGTCTATAACTGCTTGACACTTTTTTTCTGGGTTTGCCTCTATGCCCAGTGTGTTAACAGAAATCCCAGGAACATTCAAGTTTCAACCCCGAAAGTACATTTCTCCGGATTGAGGCGCATATTAAACTTACACAACCGGCTGAAAATGGCGTCCAGGATAGTGACATGGTCTTCTGCCGACAGACACTTGGCAATCATGTCATCCATGTAGACCTCCATGTGCTCCTAATATGATCCCCAAACACAATATTCATCATTCTCTGATATGTGGCCCTTGTGTTTTTTAGCCCAAAAGGCATGACCGTGTAGCAATATGCAGTCTTGGGTGTGATGAACATAGTCTTGTCTTGATCTTGGGGATACATGGGTATCTGATTCTACCCGGAATAAGCATCTAAGATTGATAAATATTGATACCCGAAGGAGTTGTCCACTTGGTGATCAATGTTTGGGAGGAGATATGGGTCTTTCAGGCACACTTTGTTTAGATCTGTATAATCCACACACCCGCCACTTCCCTAACGGTTTCTTGACCAATAGCATGTTGGATAGTCAGGTGGTGTAAGCAATATCTCGGATAACCTTAGCTTCAAGAAGCTCAGATATTTTCCGAGTCATCTCGGTTGTTCTCTCGGTGCCCATCTTCCTTTTCTTCTGGGCCATTGGATTTGCCTTCGAGTTGGTGGTAAGTCGATTGCAAACGACTGAGTGATCAATCCATGGCATGTCTATAGTTGACCAAGCAAAAAGATCTTTGTTGGTTTTCAAGCATTTAATTAACCTTGACCTATGAACCTCGCCGAGAATGCTGCCAATAAACACCAAATTTTCTTTTGAGGGTCCTAGTTGAAAAGAAGTTTTTATCCCTCAGACTGAGGGCGTAACTCTCCTTCGTCTACTCTGGCGTCTAATTCTACCAGATGCACACCCTACTGCTTTTTCTTCATGGGTGGTGCCTACGTTAAAGTGTGACTTGGGCGGAGGCTCATCTGATAACAACTTCTTGCACTATGTTGGTCTCCTTTGACAGTACATACCCGTAGGTCAGACGAGAGAAACTTCATGCATAGGTGCAGAGTGGAGACCACTGCTTCGAGATGATTTAATATTGGTCGATCGAGGATGGCGTTATAGGCAGAGCTACAATTAATGACCAGAAACTTTGTCTGTATTGTCCTCGTTAGGGGTTGCTCCCTGATAGTAAGCCAAATGTCAACATAGCCATGGGGGTGATCCCTTGTCCAGTGAATCTGGCCATCTGACCATCATAAGGCAATAAGTCTCTATCTTTTAACTTTATTTTGACGAATAGGTCTTGGAACATAATATATGTCGAGCTGCGCTTATCGATAAATAGCCTCCCAACCTTGTTGTTATTCATTTTGGCGATGATGACGAGGGGATCGTCATAATCGTGAATGACACATTCATAATCACGATCATTGAACAAGATCAGGGGTGCCACCCTACTCTCATGATATTGGCGAGGGTTCTAGACAGTTGCCTGCATGACCTCCTGAACATACCTTTTCTGGGTCGCCCTGGAGGTACACCTTGCGGCGAATCCGCCTGATATTGTGCTAATGTCCACTTGAATCCGTTGCCGCCAGTTACTAGGGCGATATCTATCTCCGCAGTCCCTGTTTTGAGGATGTTCCTGTTGAGTTTTGGAGGGGGTGACTACTCCTAGAAAGACTGGATCGATGTGGTGGTGGGGACCACCCTTGTCGGGCCCGAGCAATAAAGTGTTGTAGATGGCTGACTTCAATCAGATCTTCAATGGTGTCCCGTAGTTGGGTACACTCTTTTGTGACATGCCCAAAGAAGGTGTGGAAGTCAAAGTACTTGGAACGGTCCTAGGTCCCTAGCTTTCTCCCTGAGTTGGGCTTAGGGAGCTGGACTAGATGAATGGCCTTAACTTCTTGCATAATCCTGGTGTGATTAGCGTTGAAGGAAGTGTAGGAGGTGTAGTTTGGTTTCTTGGGTGGTTGGGGTGGATCATCTCTAGGGTGTTCAAGTATTTTTTGTTGTTTGGCTTCCCGTGAGGGGGGCTGGTATTCTCTATGTTCGGATGGTTGACGGATGGGATGAGTCTCTTCTAGGTTAATAAATTGTTGGATCTTTGAGTGAAGATCTTCCATGGTGAGGTCTGAGTATTTGACCAATTCTTGCCTGAAGAGGCCATCTTGTAGTCACGTCACCAAGATATGCACTATCACTTTCGGGCTTAGGGTGCAGACTTTCATGACCTTCATGTTGAGCCTGTCTAAATAAGCCCGGAGAGGCTCATGCAGTTGCTGCCGTATACCGGACAAGGTATATGAAGATCGAGGTTGTTCTTTGCTTGCTGTAAACTAGATGTTGAACCCGTTGGCAAGAGTTGTCCACATATTAATGCTATTTGGTGTCAGTCGTGTAAACCACTATAGGGCAACGTGTTTCAGAGTTAGAGGGAAGGCGTGACACATGATAGGGTGAATCGCCCCATGGAAAGCATAGAGGCCTTGAAGGCGTCTAGGTGGTCTTGTGGGTCAGTGGTCCTAACATATTAGTCGATGTTGCTTAGGCGGGTTAGATGCTTAGGGAGTGGTGAGGACATGATTGCTTCGGTAAAGGGATGTCTTGCTCATGAGGAGCTATAGTTAAAGGGATGAGTTATCTTGGTGGTTTTTGTGTTTAGATAGGCTATAACCTGGAAGCTTCAGCGGACCCTACAGAGTGCTCATTGACAACTAGTCGCGAGGGTCTGTTACTATGCTCAGATCTATGTTGGTGAAGTTCGGCTAAGAGTTGGGCTTGTAGTTGGATGATCTAGCCTTGAGTTTGGATCATTTGGAGGAGTTGTTGGGTAGTAGGTGCTTCTTGGGTGGGGTTAGGGGGATGACTTTGGATTGCTTGTTGAGATGATTGTACTAGTGTTGGAGGGTCAATGGAAGGAGTGTCGTGGTTTGGGGGAATGTTTGTGGTGAGTAGTTCTGCTTGGCTGAATGGTTGAGTTTGGTTACGGGTGGTCACCATTTTGTAGGTAAGTTATAGACGACGCCAATGTTCTTTAGTATTGAATGAGAATGGTCGGTATCGAATGCCCGATAGAATGGAGATGATGAGGAGTCTTGGTCGAAATATCGTCTGGACCCGCCGGGTGAGGTACCTGAGAAGGTTCTCTGACAATCAAGTCAGTATGAGGTCTCTAGAGAGAGAATGGAAGTAAATAAGAGAGGTTAGAGAAAGAACTATAAGTGCAAGTAATAAATGAGGGAATGAGAATTAATTATACTCTATGTGTGAGGTCCACTATTTATAGAGTCTGGGGCTGTTGATGTGGCGCCCGACAATTGGTTAGTACATAACGGGTACAATGGATATATGTCAGGTTGTCCTTGCTCATCCTACAGGTTTGCAATTGTCGAACTGTTGGGGTAGGTAGAATGTGCAGGCGGCGTGGCAGGTGGAATGTTAGTCAGCATTAAAGGCAAGTCAGCGACGCATTAATGGCGAGGTCAGATATGTATTAATGATAAGTTAGAGGCATTAATGACATGTCAGAAGCATTTATGGCATTTGCAGTGGGTCTGGTCCGCCCTAAGCAGGTGAACAAGAGTTAACTAAATTCAGCCACGCACCCGAGACGGGCTAGAAACAACCCGAATTTATCCGGGGTGGAACAAATATGTTTATTTTTATTAAATTTATATTATATCTTTTAAATTTTTCGTTTGTACTTTATAAAAACGATGTTCTCTTGATTTTCTATAGAAACAAATAAAAATGATTTTTTATCATAAAAAGACTATTATCCAGAAGACAAAAACATAAAGAAACTTCTTCGTTCAAGTTGAACATAAACAATGGAGTAATGGTTGTAAAATAACTTTAAGAATTTAATGGTGGGAGACTCTAAATTTAAATATAATGGATACAATTGAAGATGATGATCACTACTATCATATAATCAAGATTTTTTATGTCAAATTATTGAGAAAAACTATCAAAACGTTGGTTTAGTGGTGTAAAGTCTCACGGGATCCTCGGGATCAAAGATTCTATTTATAGGAGTGACACTTGTTGGTAGAGGCAACCACGAACTCCGAAATGGAGTAGTTCTTTACCCAAAAAAGCGAGGAGATACCATTGGTAGTATCAAAAAAATTATTGAGAAACAATGTAAATGCTACATTGGAACGTACCTTACTATATTCATTGAGAATATGATGAATGAACTTGATATGTTCTTTATCCTGTCCAAATGCATGTCCATTATGAAACATATAGGTTTTTTGGTCTTCCAATTGTAGATCACCTCTCCTCTAATGAAATAAAGAGAATGATTGGCTTTTTCTTGTTTTGCATGTTTCATCTTGACCTTAACCCTTATTTGTAAGAAGTGTATATTTCATAAAAAATGATGTTGTTCAATTTTTTTATTTCCATTTTGGCCATCATAAAAATAGAAATATGACTTTTGTTATTTACAACAATAATTTCTATGACAATAATGTGTATAGTCTTATACATTACTTGAATTAGGCCAATTTAATTTGACTACTTAAAATAATAACTCTAAGTATATTTAAACATTGCATATGTAACCCAAAATTTCCCTAATACTTTCTATTTCTCTCATGTTTTTATCTTATTTATTTTATATGTTTTATAATAATACCAAAGAGACCCAGGCTAATCTAGATTAGGTTCATTTTATTATGTATTAGTTTTTTGGTAGGGCTTTTCTACCTGAATTTAAATTTTATATTTCATTTCTTTATGCCTAATCTATTACCATTAATAAATTCTGACAAATAAATATTAAATTTATTTTTAAGTTAACAATATATAATTATTTTGACATAGATAATTTCTGTTTTATCTACCTAACCACATAACAGTCCTTTCTTCTTGGACTTTTCAGGGATGCATATGGAATAACTGAACATGAAAAGTTTAAACTATGATTGATTCGAATCAAGGGACATATAAAATCTAATGAACTTTGAGTGCATTGCAATTTAGTATCACAATTTAAAAACATATGTAAAAGGCTGTATAATGTACTTTGGCTGCAAAATAACTAAAACATTAAATTTTAATGGAAAGTGTCACACTACATGTATATAATGTTGTTAAAACCGTACCGGTTATCAAACCGTCAAAGTATTAGTATAATGGTACAGTGGTTCAACCAGTTGTTTAGTAATTAAAGTGATACCAGTTAAATCAGACATACATGCTTATATTTATATATATATAAACCTATAACAAAAAAATTCATATAGGTAGATACTCAAATTTATAATCCATATTCATAATCTACTCAAAATTCACATAAACAAACAAAAGTCTTTAACAAATTTAAAGTCTAAATTGCAAAACATATATCAATCCAAAAGTATCACTTAACAAACACAAAATATAAATAAATGACACAAGTTCATAACTCTCCCTACAAAATAAATAAATTTGGACTTTTAACATTTAAGACCAAAAAATAAAAGTTGTCTCATATTGAGATTCCATTTTTGCACCAAATCCTACCTTCAGATCAGACAGTTGACTCCAAAATTATACAAATATCACTGAGATTACACACCAATTTTAGGAATCAAAGGTTTAATCTATGTATGTCTTGAAGCATGTGTTTTGAAGTGTTGAAGAGTGGTCACCGTGTAATGAGTTTTTAAGTTTTTTTAAAAAAAAATGTGTATAAACTGACCGGTTTAGTCAAATTCAGGTCGGTTCACTGGTTTTAATACTTGGTCGGTTCAACTTTCATACCGTACCGGTTAGGGGTCCGGTTCGTCAGTTTTCCAATCGAACCGGTTGGCACTGTACCATTTTTATATCACTGCATGCATATACTTTTTTTTGGTGCAAAATTCAGAAATATTTTAACCGAGGATTACACCGTAGCGCATCATGCCAAATGCAGGGGTGACTTTGGACTTAAGAAAAGAATAATTAACCAAGAATTAAACTTCAGAGGAAGAAAAAAAACTTACCTTGATGATTGAAAAGTCATGCTTTTTTGGTTTAATTTATATGAGAAAATTGATATAGATCTCACCCACTACACCACAGCACAGGATCATGTATTCATGTGCCTATGCTGAAAGAAAAACAATAAAATAAGAATAAAAGTAAAAAAAGGGTATTCCTAATGTTGTGTCCTACATGAATAGAGGTGAGAACATCACATCGATTCTTATTACAAATATAATGATATTATAATGTTCATATATTCAAGTTTCCCATACTTCTGATTTGAATATCTGTCTATCATGATTCTAAAGATTTATATATTATTAATATATCATTTATTATTAATTTATATTACTTATCTAAAGTGTCAATAATAATTGAAAATGAATGATAGACAATAAACTGACAATATATAAAACTCTTATAATAGTTGATGCAAACATTTTTTTATGGTCAATGTAATATATATGTAATGTTGGTTTGTCTCGTAAGAACATGTTGAACAACATGCAACCTGTAACCTACTTTACATAAAAACAAGCAGACAAGTATTTTAGTGATGGGTGATGGTATTGGCCCTTCATTAGGATTTGTTGGCCAAATTGGAAAGTTTCATCTCTTGGTGCCATAACTTATCACCCTCTTTGTGTTCATTCTTGTCAATCAATTAAGTGTAATCTCAGTATGGGCTTTGCCACTTTTTTCTGCTCATAAGGGATCAAGCCAACCTTACTCTACCATTTGTTTTTTCATATAATTTCATTTTCAATTGCCCTCTTTGGTTAACAATGAAAAGTTATGCACCAATCTTGTTAAATTCCTCTCGGTGGGGTTATCATAATCTAACGAGTGTTCAAAAGAAATTTTTCCTTAAAACCGTGCTAACATGAATTCAATCACCGAAAGTAGTAACTTAAAGAAAGAGGCAGTGCTGAGGTAAACAAATTCAGATTGACAACTCATACGGACTAGGTAAATGAGCCACTAGTTATACCAATGATGATTCAATGGATTAATTGAGTGACTTGGTTTATATTAAAAATTATTAAAAAAATTAATATTAGTTAATATTATTTAATAACTTTATACACCAAATTTAAAAACATTATCATAATGATTACTAAATTTAGTAACTAACAATAAAACCATTTGATTTTTTCATGTATAAACGACATCGTTGTTTTTCAAATAAATTGATTGACAGAGTTTGTCAAACCAATCCGACCATCTGAATCATCGATTTTAGACTTAAATCAGTCGAGTTGAACCGAGCTAGTACGATTTTGAGGCAAAACCAATTGGATAAGAGGCTCGAACTGGTCGAAAATTCGGTTCACAATTGAACTGGCCAGACGAGCCTGTCCGAGCCAAATTTTATTAGTCACTCATACCCAATACAAACATCAGGAAGACCAAAAATGAGAAAGTGGGATGAATAATAGCCTTTATTTAATTGGTTCAAATCAAAATGTAAGTTTTCTACTAGTTTTCATTTGATCAATAAAAGTAAAAGAATGACTCAATACACGAGACTTTTTATATGATAGATCATTGGTGATGTTGATATAGGTAAAACTCCCACAAGGAGGGAGATTATTTTCTAGATTTGATCCTAATCTTCAAGCACCAACCTTTTTGTTGAGTCAAAGTTCATCCTCTCCTTGATCAAGAAAAGTACATATGAAAACTTACCTTTCATTGTATACTTGGTTTATGTACAATTATATTGAGTTGAAGTAAATCACAAACATCAAAACATACTCTTCAACCTCAGGTATGCTTTTGCAAACCAGGTGACATCTTAAAAGTACTAAAAATTAGCAAAATTTACGTTTCCAAACAAAAGCTACAATTTAAACTCTTAGACATTAGTATCACAAAATTTTCCACCCATCCTATTCTGAACAGCTTTCACAGCAGCAACTCTAGCAGCAGTGGCAGCTCTGTTTGCGGCTATTACCGCTTTGTTCACCACATCATCCTTCCGGCAAAGGTTTATAGCATTCTCTGCTGTTCTCCTAGCAGCCTGCAATTTAACCACCAAAGGAGAACATACATGTATGAGATCAGAACTACCACTTCTTAAGGCATTATAGCACGAAACTAGAAAGCAACTATGATATGTGATATTAAAAAGTTAGTAAATGGGAAACATGTAAATATGAATGACAAATACCTGAACTGCTCTAAGTATAGCATCAGTTAGACGCGGTAGAGAGTTCTTGAGGTTGCCAGCATCCCATTCTCCGCATCTTCGCTCACCATTGCGAAAAATATAAACACCATAACCTTGCCTACGACCTTCATGCCATGCTCCCTCATAACGGTGGCCATTGGCAAAGTGGTAGACCCCGAATCCATGTATTTTGTCTCCGAAATACTCTCCAGCATATCTATCTCCATTTCTGCATGAAGTTGTAACATACAGTGAGTATATTTGGTAAAAGTAACTTCCAGAATTGAATATACTCCATTGTAGCTTTCCATGTCATAAATTACTTGAAGAAAATATTCTCAAAACTTGGAAATAAATCAACATCACAATGGCAAACAGTCAATGGAAATAAACTTGGACTTGAAAATATATCATTTTATCACCCAACTAGTTGACAAACTACACAACATTGTTGAAACAAGAGACAAAGATATATTTAACATACCAGAAAATTCAGCAACTATGACATCCAAATTTAAGGACATCCAATGCATAATTAGTTGCTTTGACAGATAATGCACAAGAGGATGAAAAAACCGAAATTCGGTACTTCAAGTTCTACATAGATATGGTGTCTATATTAAGAATCCAAGAGATCACAAACTCAGATGAATTGGGACTTGTAACTGAAGCAAGATATATCTGGGTGACTGATACAAATCTAAAGAAAACACAAGCAGCAACAAAATATGGAGTATTGAAGCAAATCACCATGGCAAATAACTAGGAAAGATTCAATCACATAAAATCAGAAAATCATCAAAGAAATCAATCAAAATAATTAACAACTTAATCCACTGTTCCATCACCATGCCTAAAAAATTGCACCCCAAAAGACCATTAAGTTCAAAAACATAAACAAGAATGCAAAATTAACTCAGAAATTTTAAAAAGAAATACAACCTAAATTTTTAAAATTCAGAACCCCTTTTCATGTACAAATCAAACTCACCTAAAATGGTAACATCCAAGGCCATGCTTGACTCCAAAATTAAACTCCCCAACATAAGAACTAGCATCAGAGCAATTCTGCACACCAAAACCATGGCTTTGCCCATTAAACCATTCCCCAGAATAAGAGTCCCCAGTATAGAACTTATAAACCCCATAACCATGCCTCAACCCTTGTCTATATTGACCCTTATAGCGACTTCCCCTTGCCCAGATTTCAATTCCATACCCATCATATTTCCCATCAACCCAATCACCCTCATATCTTCCACTCACAAAATAGTGATAAACCCCACTCCCATTACACTTCTTTCTATGAAACTCCCCTTCGTAAAAATCACCATTACTGTAAAACTCAACCCCTTCTTTTTCAACTCCATTCACTAATAATAAGTCATCTTTTTCTTCCTCCTCCACCTCACTGTTTTCACTTTCACCCGAATCTCCAATATACCACTTCACCGGCTCTGTGTTATTACCGCACTTTGAATAAAAACCGCGCCTTTTCAGGTTCATGTCCCATGAGTGCTTTAACACCAAGATGGTTTTTTGAATCATGCCCTTGTTTTTGTTCGCGAAGTAAAGCACAACGGCTATGAAAATAAGCACAAGTAACACGTTTTCTGAAGTGGATGTTTCTTCAGAAGCTCCGAGGTAGAAGAAGAAGTAGTAGAGAAGAGAGGAGCAGAAGATGAAGAAGAAAAGAACCGGGACAGTTATGAACCGGGTCGAACCGGTTTTATAGCTAGGCATGTTTCTCTTATTACTATACTTACTCTGATTCTTGTTGTTGTTGTTCTTCTCTTCTACAAGTTCATCTTCATGGTGAGAGGAGATGATGAAATCATTGGAGGATCGGGAGCGAATGAGAGAGGATTGGGTTCGGGTGAGTTTAGTTTCACTTTTCTTCTTCGAAGCTTCCATGGTGAAACCCACAAAACAGAGGCTTCTTCAGTTTCAGATATTAACTGTAAGAGAGATAGTAATCACGGTGGTTTTATATGGCGGCGCCGGCAAAATCTCAGGGGTGTTCACGGTGGCAGTAGTAACCAGAGTAACTGAACTTGTTCCAATGTTGTATTCTATCAGAAAAAAACAGAAGAAGAAGAAAAAAGAAACAGTGAGAAACGTAGAAGGTTGTTTTGTTTTTTACTTCAAGTTCGAAGTGGAAGAGGAAATTAAGGAAGAGTCACAGGTTACGATGAAGCTTTTTGATTTTGAACTCAAGTTTTAGTATTAAATATTAAGTAACAAATAATGAGGAAAAAAAATCTGGTACATTATTATAAGTATCATTAAATTCTCAAGGTCGATGATTTAATTACTAAGAATGACATAAATGCAGCTACAAACCCGAAAACATTAATTTCTTATATTATTTATTATTTATATTATATTTTACATTAATTCTTCAAAAATTAATAGTTATTTTATATTTTTAAATTTACAAAGCATCAAAAATTAATAGTTATTTTTACCTTATTGAGATTGGATGAGGAGGGTTAGATTGAGATATGAGGGTGTATTTTGATTAGGAAATTTTGGCCGTACGATCGTGGAGACGAGGTCATGTTAATGAGAAGATATGGATAATCATTAATCACACATTGATTGTAGTTTTGAGAATTTGATTCATAGAAGAAAGATGTTACCATCTGACTCGTTTACTTGTGGATTTAATTTCATGTCCATGATTTAATGATTGGCTATCCACTTATTAATTGTATGCCAATGATTTAATGATTATTCATTTCCCCTTGAATTATTATCTTGATACATATATAATAGGGAAAATTTACATTTCTGGTATAGTTTGACTGCCTTATTACTACTCTGGTATAACTTTTTAAAATATTATGAAACTAGTATACTTTTTATTAAAATCGTGTATAAGATACACGATTCCTGGGAAACAGTTTTTGCCCTACCAAACTCGTGTATGGGGTACACAAGATTAATTTTCTCTCTCCTAATCTCGTGCACTCCATGCGAGACCCCTTCCAAATTTTTTTCTTTGCCTTGGACTGGTGTTTCCGGTCCAGGTTTTTAAGAATTCTGTTCTGTTTTTGAGTTGTATGAGTTATATCAAAA